>NC_044978.1:40171447-40471447 GCF_008728515.1 Papio anubis | reverse complement strand
AACCTTTTGGCAAAGTGTTTGGACATTAAATCTGGCTTTGACTTCATTTTAACACATTGTAAGTAGTATGGGGCTTTACAGCTTCCCCCACTGTATGATTCTTTCTGAACTTAGTGTCCTTCATAGAAAGGACTCTAGCATTGGATTGGTTTGAAGGCACACAAGGACCTCAGAACTACGTGGGAGAGGCTAGTTTTAGGCTTCTAGCTGGGCTTCAGTGAAGTTGTAACAAGTCCTTCATCCTCACTCTGAGTTTCTGATCTATTATGAATTTCCCTCCTGCTCCCTAACTATGCAACCAGCCAATTCTTAACACCATACTTCAATTGCAGCTCAATTCAGCATGTGCAAGGGGAGAGTATTTTCCCTCCACGGATGGCCTCAGACTTTGTTGTTTCAGTGTTTATGTAATCCTCTGCAAACTGTGAGGTGTTGTGCTGATGAGGAATGGGTGGTGGGCCTCTCCTTTGGCTAACTTGACCCTGTGATCTTCTAGTCATCTCCTGCCAGAGCAACTAGAGGCTACTTCATAACTGAACCTGGCTCTAGTTGTTGTGGTATCTGGATTTCATGAGCGCTGTGTTTAGCTGAGACTTGTCAGAAACAAAATAACTAAGGGGTTTGTCACTCTGCAGTGTTCTGAAATACAGTAAAGCATCTATTCTCCAAAATAGCACTTGTAGAACACTGGGAATGTACATTTCTTTTTGCTTTTTCTGCTTTTGTTGGATTTTCTTTCCCCACAATAATTCATCTTGTTACCTCATCCCTTTCTTTGAATGCAGTACATGTTGCACTTTTCTTATCAGATTCAGACACTTTTTCTCCTTAGCAACCTCCTTCCTTTAGACTCAGTCCTACTCTTCCTTTTAGGTTTATTGGTGTCATGGGGCATTATCATCTATTATTGCCTGGTTGTGTCTCCTTAAGTGCAGGAAGCACTAAACCCTTGGTAATTACAGTGTTGGCCTCGTGAAGGACTTTTGTCTTTAAAATGTTTTATCATCGGTGGTTGTCCTGCATTATTTTTTTTATGTGGCTGCTGCGATGAACTATTATACTATGAACAGGGCTGTGGTACTCGTCTAAATGAAGCAGTAGAAACGCATTTTATGATGAGTCAGTACATTGTAGGTAACAAATGAAACCCTGGGTTATAGAGCAGGTTTAGGCAATATGGGTCAAGAGGAAACTTGACCAAAATAAAACATTTTTCTTTTGGGGAAAGGAGAATGTGTCAGGAGCCCTTGTTCTCTCCAGTGAGAGAAACTATTGCCACTACTAATTTGGACTCTACCTTCTTTCAACTTCCTGAAACATGACATTCTTCTCAGGGAAATCCAGAGTCCTGTGTTGATTTTTGTAGCCCCACCCAAGCTGTTCTTTAACCCCTCTTGCCTTAGGAGTGCTATCTTAGATGTTCTTTCTTGGCCATCCAACTAGGAATAAGTTTGGACAGCACTTTAAATCATACCATATTCACTCTCCCATTTATCCATCTATGTCTCCATTCATTCTTCTACTGAGCACATTGAATAATCACTAATGTGCTCAGTGCATATATCAGGCACAGTGGACAACTCTATGTGAATAAGATAAGACAGTGCCCTTTCCTCCAAAAGATTATAATTTAGAAGAGATAGGGAAGCAAATACTGTCTGTGTATAAGTGATCAAATAAAAGAAATAAAGTAATGAATTCCACAAAAGAGGCATGGACTGTGCTATGTTAGATGAGAAGAGTATTCTCCGCACTTTTTTATTGTGCAGCCCATTAATAAAATTTTTGCACACCTACCAATATATATTTTATATAAATTATGTATACGTACTCTGTACTAATACATTGCATACATTATAATTGTGTGCATAGAGATTAACATATAATGTAAAGATGAAATAGGTTGTATTGTTTAAATGATTTTAGTTTTATTGAACCATACAAAACTTTTCCTGGTTTGTTGAATATGCTATTAATAACTTTTTTAGTGATAGTGTTGTGGTTTTTATGTCAGTCTGATTCAATAGTCATTGTTTTTGCACCTAAAATGGCTGATTTAAAGCTTTATTGGGAGGATGGGGAATATCATATCAGTGTAATTCTTATTTGTGGGTGCTTACATTATTACTGTGATTTTAATTTGCAGGTTCTTTGTAAGAAAAATGTTAAGTATGTTGTGAGAGTTAGTTTAATTCAAAACTAGATAAGACTATTCAAATATCTACATAATCTGCAATATGTCACAAGAGGTTGAAAATGAATGATGATGGATAGATGCCATAGCAAACACTTCCCCAGTGTGTAACTCCAAACTTTTGAAGGCTACCTTCCATAGCATCTATGTCTGATGTATAGGCCCAGTGAGGGTCTTAGTGTCAATCTGTATATAAAAATCAGCAGTGGGTTAATGGATACAAGCATATAGTTAGATATAAGGAATAAGTCCTTATGCTCAGCAGCAAAGTAGGATTACTATAGAAATGTATTGTGTATTTCAAAATGGTTAGAAGAGAGGACTTAAAATATTTCCAACACATAGAAGGGATAAATACTTGAGGTGATGGATATGCCAAATACTCTGACTTGATCAATATACATTCCATACATGTAACAAAATATCTCATGTACCCCATAAATATGTATAAACATTATGTATCAATAAATAATCAGCAACTCTTATTACTTATTTTTAATAAGAAATATAACTTAAAAAGATGTTCTGTAAAAAGACGTCCAAAAATTTTCTTCCCACACTCCAATAGATAGTTTGCTCTTCTCCTGGTGTGTATGCCAGTTTGGAGACTCCTGCGTTAGAGGACATGAGTCCCTCACAGGTGAACAAACTAGTGAAAACATCACACAAGATCTTAACTTTAAATGATGAGTAGAAACTGGAGGAGAGCTGGCTTTCAGAAGAGAGCAAATGCCATGTATACTGCCATGGAGGCAAGGAAGTACAGGGTATGCTTGAGAATTAATGAAATGTTCGTTGCATTGGTGCATCAAAGGAGAATTGTGGGGAATTGGAGCCAGAACAAAAAGGTATTGAGTACTTTACCTAAGGTAAGGGTTTTGAACTTTATAAGTTAAGCTTTAGAAGGCATTATATGTATTTCGAACTGGAAGGTGGTATTTTATCAAGAGAAGCAAACTTTTCCTTTATTTTAACTTCTCTCTTCATCTCTTAGAAAGTGGCTCTTCACTTATCTGCATTCACTTCTCTCTACAGCTTGTTATTGGAAATACTAGTCCAGTAGTAGATAGTGACTGGGATGAGTTGGAAGGAAATTCAACAAATTAGGATGCATGTTACATGACCAGTGAATGGTTTAAGTCAGAGGTAATGAAGCCTTAACGAAGACTGATGGCGATAGAAATGAAGGCAAAATTGAAGACTGTTTAGTGAAGGAGGAGGAAAACCACATCTCTGTTTACAGAGTTCCAGCTTGGGTAAGTAGGAAAGTGGGGACAAGAGAAATGGAAACAGCAGGAGGAGGGCAGATTTGATGGAATCATCAATGAAGTGGCTAACATGTAGCTAAGGCACTCAAAATAAATACATAGAGAAAGCATTAAAGAAATTAATAAGATTAATGAGAGAAACAGGTTAAAAGGAGAAGATCAGAGACAATGTTAGAGAAACACCTTCTAATATTTTATCTTTTTTTTTGAGAGAGAGAGAGTCTGGCTCTGTCTCCCAGGCTGGAGTAAGTGGTGTGATCGCGGCTCATTGCAACCTCCACCTCCAGGCCTCAAGCTATCCTTCCACCTCAGCCTCCCAAATAGCTGGGATTACAGGTGTGGGCCACCATGCCTGGCTATTTTGTGTGTGTGTGTGTGTGTGTGTATTTTTGGTAGAGATAGAGTTTTGCCATGTTGCACAGGCTGGTTTCGAATTCGGGAGCTCAAGCAACCCACCCACCTCGGCCTCCCAAAGTGCTGGGATTAGAGGTGTGAGCCCACTGTGCCTGGCCCCTAATACTTTAACCTAGCATTTCCAGTTGCATGTGAGACTGAGAAATCTTAGCTCTTAGCATCTTGATTCAACTACTAATGTCTGGTGATTGTCACACTTGACAGATGCTTTTCTATCAGTTAAATAAAGTTAATATGTTTTTAGATCAGGTTTCAATGATCTTAGGTGAACTACTTTAAAAAACTTCCATACTAAAACAGCTTAGGGAGAAAGGGGGCCCAAAAGAACTAAGCATACTTTTAGAAAATAACATAAAGCAACAAAAGGCAGAAAAAGAAAAAAATAGAAGTTCTTGAACACAGAACTACATTTGAAATGGAAATAATCTGGACTATCAAGAAGGTTATATTTAAAGCTACTAACTCAAGTGATTTTGACAGTACAAGCCAATAAAAGGTACTAAATATGTAGTTTAATTTTTTTTCTTACCGAATTGTCCAGTTTGATGGATTTGGTGGATTGTTTTGCTATCATTAAAAATACAACATCCAAGGCATATTTTAAAAGAAATATAGAGAATTGGTGAAGTGTTTAGGATTAACAAAAATATCCAAGATCAGGTCTTGGGAAATAATTTGAGGGTGGGGGAAAAGAATACAGGAAAATATTTCTGGAAATTGGTAACAATATTATACTTAGTGGAAGGAGAAAGTTAGTAATGAATGATCATGCATCTTCAAAGTGAAAAAAGAGCAACCTGAATTACAATTTTGTTTTGCTTTTTGAACTTGGACAGATTACTGAGTACTTATAAAGAAACAAACCTTGTCAGACTCACTCATTATGACCATGAAAAGTAGGTCAGGAAGACTTGGTGCACTTTATTTCAATTTTAACACATTTTAAATTATATTCTACATATTAAGGAATCAGATTACAGCCATCCTGTGTAGGCTCACTGGTTGGGGGACCAAATGTGGAGCATGATAATGAAAATATAGGTCTACTTGGAGGAGGATTGGTGTGGACACAGCGGTCAATAATTCAGGAAAAAAAGTATACTGGTTAAATTTGCTGCAAATGACGGCATAGATCTTAGAGCATATGATTAGCATTATTAACATAGATTTCTTATGAATGTAGGCAAATTGTACAAGATTCCCAGACAGTCTCAGTTAAAAGTATCAAGTACTTGGGACAGGACAATACTTACTTAAAGGGAGTCCTTACTCTGTAATCTTCCTTAAATTAGCTGATGAATGTTTTAGGAGTGATTATCAAGCAATGAATCCAGAAGACAGGCCTGTAAGAGGTGGGAAGCATCACCCTGGGAGGCAGGAATAGAAGTGCAGAAATCAGGAACCATGAGGCCATTTTCCAGTTATGTCTACGGCTAGCCAGCCATGCCCATTTTAAAGCTTTAGATTTTACACAAAAGTATTTAGATGACTTAGAAAAAAACATAGGAGTGAAAGTAAAAAATAAAAATAAAAAAATAAGATCTAGGAGTATAGGTTAAAATAACTGATTATTCAGCTAAGCAAGAGAGGCCTGGGTTATTTAATAGTATTTTTTTAAATAATTGTTTCATTATTATTGATGATAAGCAAGTAATCTCCATTTACATAGCAAGGGTCAAAAGAAAAGGAAATGGGCCCAAACTGCAGTGCGTGGGATTTAGATTAAATATAGGGAAGAACTGGCTGAGAAGGATGAATTACTATGGAAGGATATGGAATTTCCTATGTGGGAGGTCTTTAAAAATAGTCTCTCAATTGTAAAGGCTAATTTCAAAATTAAATCCTGTCTGAATAGTAGGGCTAGAGATTGGTGAATTAGAAGGTGTAGGAGAGTAACATAAACACTAAAGAGACCTTATGATCTTAAAATATAAAGATTATCTTGAAAATAATACAAGTTATGAAGTAGAATTAGAAAATCAGAGACAGCTAATATGTGTTGTGAGTTAATTCTTATTTTATCTTTCTTCCTCCATTAACCTGGGCAGCAGTTTGGGCATTTGCCAAGCAAGTTATAATTATCTATTGTTGAGATTGAAATCTCTTGATTATGTAACAAGTACCAAGAAAGACCAGATAGAGACATTGGGAAAGTTCTGCTTTGAAGAACAGTAATAAAAACAGATTCCACTGTTCTTACAGTTTATCAATTTATCAGTTTTTATTCATTGAGTAACTTCTAGATGCTCACTAACCAAACTCGATGCTGTGGGAACATAGAGGAAAATAGGACATGATTTCCAGCCTTTGAGAGTGTAGAGTCTAGGCCGGGCGCGGTGGCTCAAGCCTGTAATCCCAGCACTTTGGGAGGCCGAGACGGGCGGATCACGAGGTCAGGAGATCAAGACCATCCTGGCTAACATGGTGAAACCCCGTCTCTACTAAAAAAATACAAAAAACTAGCTGGGTGAGGTGGCGGGCGCCTGTAGTCCCAGCTACTCTGGAGGCTGAGGCAGAATGGCGGGAACCCGGGAGGCGGAGCTTGCAGTGAGCTGAGATCCGGCCACTGCACTCCAGCCTGGGCGACGGAGCGAGACTCCGTATCAAAAAAAAAAAAAAAAAAAAAGAGTGTAGAGTCTATAGGGAATCATTTGATAAACACATGTGAAAGATTAGTACACTATATGAGACAGAATTATAGAATTATGTGATATGTGATATGGGCTATTTGCTGAAAGAGTTGGATAGTGGGGGTTTGGACAGGAGGTACCACAGAGGAGGTACGTTTTAAAGGGTGGAAACGAACTAAGGAAGAGGAGGAGTATGAGAAGTATATTTTTGGGAGGATAATATGAGCAAAGGGATAGAAGTGAGAATATATGTGCTTGAGTCATACTTTTGATACACTGAGGAGCATTGTGAATTTAACCTTTCGGATCAATTGACCATTGTTAATAGGTCATGCAAAGTCTTTATGATTTGCTAGTATCTATAGACTTATCTCATCCTATCTTTTTGTGCAATCACACTCCCTTTTCTTTGTCACAACCCTGCGTGTGTCTGAGTTCAAATTCCAGTTCTACCACTCTATAACTCTGGGACTTTGAGTCTTGGTTACTTCATATATAAAATGGGGATAATAATAGGACTTGCCTCAAAGTGTTGTTGTGAAGATTAAATATGTTGATAGACATAAAGTTCTTGGAATAGTTCCCAGCTCATTGTAAGGATCAATAAGATATCATCTAGGGCTGGGCACGGTGGCTCATGCCTGTAATCCTAGTGCTTGGAAAACTTAGGTGGGAGGATCACTTGATGCCAGGAGTTTGAGACCAGCCTGGGTAACACAGTGAGACCCCATCTCTATAAAATAGTTTTAAAAGTAGCTGGGTGTGGTAGTGGACGCCTATAGTCCCAGCTATTTGGGAGGCTGAGGTGGGAGGATTACTTGAGCCCAGTAAGGGTTGAGGCTGCAGTGAGCTGTGTTCACACTACTGTACTCCAGCCTGGGCAACAGAGCAAGACCCTGCCTCTAAAATAAACATAAAAAAGTCAGATCTCATTTGTTACTACTATTGTTATTCATCCTTTAAGCTAAAAGTCTGACAGTGGGTGTTATCTCCTGGAAGCCTCCCCTTTTCTGAGCAGTCTGCATCAGCATCATCCATGTGCTTGCTTGTCCTGTTCCTAGACCCCTTCCACAGTCCATCTTGCTTTGCATGGTGAGCCTAGGCTTCCATATGTGTCTCTTCTCCTAGGCTGTTGGTCTGGAGGCAGCCATGTCTTGTTCACTTTCTTTCTTTTCTTTTCTTTCTTTCTTTTTTTTTTTTTTTTTTTTTTTTTTGAGTCTCACTCTGTCACCCAGGCTGGAGTGCAGTGGTGCTATCTTGGCTCACTGCAACCTCCACATCCCAGGGTCAAGTGATGCTCATCATTCAGCCTTTTGAGTAGCTGGGATTACAGCCTCTTGAGTAGCTGGGATTACAGGTGCACACCACCACACCCAGCTAATTTTGTATTTTTAGTAGAGATGGGGTTTCACGATGTTGACTAGGCTGGTCTCGAACTCCTAACCTCAAGTGATCTGCTCACCTTGGGCTCCCAAAGTGCTGGGATTACAGGTATGAACCACCGTGCCCGACCTTTATTCATTTTTGTATCTCAGTGTCCATGAGCCATCTACCAATGGTTGCTGAATATGTAAGTAAATGAATGAATAGATAGTGGAAAGAAGGATATAAACCTATCAATTTGTACATTATATTCTCTACCCACTTCCACTACAATTACTAATTGCTACTACTAATAATTAATTGTTATTAATACTAAAAAGCTTTATTATGACCAAAACATCTGTGGAATACGTAATAAAGGTATATGGTTAGAAATTTAGTAATTTGTTATAACTAGTCTCACTCAAGTAAGCTTTACAAAATGGGTTTGCATTCATATTTCAAAATTTGAGGGCTACCATTAGTCATATAATCTTCACAATCATTCTGTACTTTATAGATTCACTCATAATAATCAACACGAGATATATCACATAATCTAATTAGTTCTAATGTTTATTTTATATTTTCTAACCTTTTTTTCTTAGGTTAATTGGCAGTAAAGGTAGAAGGATATAGGGATAGGAATCTGGAGATATGGCATTTTTTTTCATATTGCCAGATGCTCTTGTTTGAGGGTTTGAACTAAATGGCCTCTAAAATCCCATTCCCTGTTACTCAAGATTCTCTGAGCTCAGTGGCTCTGTGATGTAGTTGTGATTACAATCTAGTTTTCCTAAAGGTAGACTAGTGGTCTTTTTCCTTAAAACCATATAGTTTTATTAGTCATGCGACTAGTCACTCTTTTTAATTGTTTATTGACTAAACTATTTTTTCTGAGCAGAAGCTCTAATATGGAACAATGGCAATGGAGACTGTCAATATCTGAAACAAAAAATAAAATAGCATGACTGGACATTTTATATGGAAATAGCATGTAAGACCCTATAAGCTATTAGTTAACAATAACCAGTAGTACTTGTTAGTTATCAGTGTAACAATTCAAAGCACTCTAGTGGGTAAAGTAATCACTTTTAGAGGCACGTTATTTTATTGTTACATACATTCAATATTTCAATATAAAAGAAAACCAATAAATTTATTTGAGATAGAAAATCTAAGTATTAGAATATGTATCCATTAAAAAAATCAAATAGGCCTATTGTATTTGCTTTCATCCAGGGCTGGTTCTTTCTGAGGGAGAGGCATTTGAAGACCATAATTGTGTTAGTGAAATAGCTGGAACACCACACAGTATTCCAGGCATCTAATGACCAAGTGGGTTAGCAGATCAATTACTAAAAAATCAACAGGCAGGGATGAAATTAGCCATGGCACATTCTGTCTGCTACTTACTCTCATCTATTAATTGGATTGTTTAGTGACTGAACTGATCCATCATTTAGCAATTGTAGTTAATTAACATAGCTGGCCAGACTGTACTATGCTATGGTTAATTGAGACATACACATGACCCCAGCCGCCCTGGTTCAGAGAGTAATGGCAAAAATAAGTTGATCAAAGCACTAATCTGGTAAAATGATTAAACACCAAAATAATCCATTTCAGTTTTGCCATCAATATTCTGAGAAAAATATTTCCATTCCTGTTCTTTTCTACTATCATTTGTAAAGTTGGCATTATTTATTCTAGAGGTCTGTAAAATATACTTCCCTCCTTTCCTTATGATAACATCTCTATCTCTGGTGGCTGTAGAGAATACTGCAAGTATTCTGGTGGTATAACATAGTGGCCAAAAACTGTAGAGTTAAACAAACCTAGGAAAAGTCTTAGCATTCACCTGCAGCATTAATGTTTTTGTTCTCTACAATGGAAGTTACAATATCCACTTCCTTAGGTTGCAGGGATTAGCAGGGATGATGAAGGTGAAGGTCTTAGCACACAGAGAGTGAGGCAGGTAACGATCAATTAATTTAGCTCTTTGGGTTAAGTGGTGATGAATGAAGGCAACCAGAAATAGAAATACACAGTCACTTTTCTTTCCATTATCATTTGATGGAAAGTTTTAACTCAACTTTTACTAGAATTGATTGTTGCTTGAACTGCAAAATGGTATCTCTACATGTGAGGCACTCCAGGAAATGAGGATGTATGGTATTGTTTAGAAGCAATAGAATTTATTTTCCTCATTCATTATCTAATGGTCAGGCAGTATTAGTAAAAGGAAAAAGAGCCAAAACAATAGCCAACTAAATAAAACACTGGTCCTAAGGGTCTCGTTACTTGAAATGTAGTTTATTTTAAAACTGATGTGCGTTGAATTAAATCACATCCTAATCTTTTGACAGACTCATTTACTGTGAAATAGAGAGTGTGAGATACACTGGATGCAGAGAAGGTCAAAACTGAATTGAAAGATTTTATCCAGTTCTGGCTTCTACAAGTGAGGGGGAGTAAAGACAACCCGTGGAAGGTAAAGTGATAAGGCCCAAAGATGCCAAGAGACTGGAGAGGGAAGCCTGGGAGGAAATGCTAATGGGATTGTGATTAGAAAGCCTGGAGAGGAGTTGGACCATAAAAATACTACAGCCATGAAAAGAGCTGAGATTCCATGTGCAGCAGGAAGGCAGCCTTTAGTGCCAGACCAAGAGGTGCTGGGATGGAACCCCGCTTCTTCCTTTGGGGTCTTTAATTCTGCTCGTCTGAGGTGAAGAAGTCCCTTCCCACATATCCGTCTTTCCCTTCCCTTTCTTTTCTGTTTTCCCTTCCCCCTTTACTCCAGCATGTCTTGGTGGAAATATAAGATTTGCAGCCAGAAGTTCTGAATGTGAGGTTTCAGCAGTCATTACTAGATGTATGAACTTAAGCCAGTTCTCTGAGTTTCATTCTTAGAAAAAGAAATGAATACATGTTTTCTAATTTGTACAAGGAGGAGAATAATATCTGGCTCATAGGATTTCTGAGAGTGTAAAATAAAATAACAGATAAAACAACTTCTTTGTAACATGTAGAGTAAATATGGATGTGAGTTTTAGTGTGATCGATGGATTTCCTCAGTCTTTACCTCTTTCCTCTCTCCCTTGGAATTCCAAGTAGCAGAATGCTGGCAAATATAGATAGGAAAGTCTCACCTTTCTTTCTAAGGTAGCTTCTTATCTCTAAGAAAAAAGCTTCGTGGTTGGGTACTGGATCGTAGGCTTTGCTAGGCTTCATGCCAGTCTTAAGATTTCGTGACAAATAAGCCTTCATATATTTCCACTGTGGGGTTGTTTATTGATTTTTTCACAGTCCAGAGCAGCCACTATCCTCTTCTAACTCTATACTGTGAGACTCTGGAAATTTTTAAAAGTATAGACTAAGGACGGGAATAATTTCAGAGGCGTGATTATACTGATGAGGCTTGGGCAGTGAGCCCATTCCAGGTTTACCACCACCAAACCTTGTTCCACCTATGCAGCAGCCAGTGTGGATTTAATCCTGCAGGGTTCATGCCTTGGGGAAGAGGAGATCAAAGAAAGCCCACACCCAGGTCTTCCGCCATGAGGGCCATCGTCACGGTTTCCATGGTGAGCCCAAAGGAGACCCGCCCTCTGCTTCCTTGCTGTTTCAATTGCATCACCTGAAAGACACAGGGCCAAATCATAGCAACACTCTCACTACTCATGCTTTTCTAAAATCACAATAAACGCAGACAGCTCTAACCACATAGCATGCTCCAACATTTCCTGGCCTGCCATGGACCACGTTCCTTCACAGCGGGACTTATGATCTGCTAAGAGACCACTGCAGATTTCTGCAGTTTCCTCATGGTCAAAGCCAGAATTTCACAGGAACCTAGAGAATCACATTGACTTTGTCCTTGATCTATTTCTGTCTGAAGGGACTGTATTCATTTCCTAGGGCTGTCATAACAAAGCACCACAAACTGTATGGCTGAAGACAACATAAATTTATTGTCTCCTAGTTCTGGAAGTGAGAAGTCTAAGATCAAGGTATTGGTGGAGTTGTTTCTTCTGAGGCCTGTGGCCTGTGAGGGAGAAATCAGTCTGTTCCATCCACCTTTCTCAGCTTTGGGGGATTGCTGGAATCTCTGGCCTCTGGCTCCTGTTCCATCATCTTGTTCTCTATCTCCAGTTCACATGGCCTCCTCCCTGTGCTTGTGTCTATGTCCAAATTTTTGCTTGTTATAAGGACACCAGTTATATTGGATTAGGGGCCCACCTTATTCATTTACTACCTCTGCAACAACTTTATTTTCAAATAAGGTCACATTCTCAATTATGGATGGTTAGGATTTCAACAGATAAACTTTAGGAACGTAATTCTATCCATAACTGGGATAAAATTTTTGAAATACCTTGATTTAAATTGAGTGTTCAATACAAGCATGGTTGTGGGCATTCTCGACATTGCTTAAAGATGTAAATTAGGGATTAATTTACATCTTTAGTAATTAGTAGATCCCTGTAAATAGTAGATTTACCCCATAAATTAGTAGATCCCTGTCTACTTAGAATTTACCTCTTAGTTAGAACTCAACCCTCTAGCTGAATTGAACAGATATGTAGAAAATTATCAGATAGATGGAAAGAATCTGACCAAAATTAATAGTAGATATTCAACTTTTTTTTAACATCAGAGAAAAATCTTTGAGATCTTACATAGGAGCCCAATATAGAAAACAAAGAAAGCACATTTGCTCTGTTTCAGATAAGATAGAAGATTTAGAGTTCCTTCTACCCACCTATTTATTTTTATAGCAGCCATGGAGGCTTCATGGGAGAAACATAATGCAATAGGACTCCAGAGAATAGTTTGGAAAAGCAGAGGTGAGAGGAGGGAGAATGAGCACACAGTGTGTGAGGATAAGTTTGGAGGTAGGGATATGGAAGAGATCTTTAGAATCTAAAGAGCTGGGCTTTTTGGAGAACAGTGGAAGCAAATATAGAAAAGCAGATCAGGGTCCTCAGATGGAGAATTCCCATCATGGCTTCACTGAGTTCAGATCCTTGAGATATATGTCAGGGGACCAGAAGCTTTGCTGGCTCTCAGTGATCTACATATACCTCAAGTCCTTTTATTTTCTTGCCTGTACCTCATTCTCATTCTGATGGTTTCCACTCCCAAGATTCCCTTTTTCTTAGAAAGGCAAACATTTAAGCAATTTGAGGTTTGGGACGGGGTTTTACAGATCTGTCTCTGCACTTCTGTTCTTTACTATGCAGTGTAATTTGAAAAAAAAATTACTAACAAATTCATATGTATAATGCAGAATTATGGATTTGACCAGGATCAGATAAAATTATGGAAAGGACTGTCTCAGAAACTGAGATATAACATTGCATTTTATCTCTACAGGTTTCTAAGAAAGAGATATTGCTATTCCTAATTTACAGATAAAAAATTTGAAGTTCGGGTAAAGTAATATACCTAAGATCACAGCTGATAAGTGTAAGATGTAAGAGTGGAAATCTGAACCTAGATCTGCTTGACAATAAAGTCTATGTTTTTTTTCCCCCAATATTATTATCCTGGAGAACAGAAAATATGGAAATCTAACAGTACCAACACAAAGTAAAAGCCTGTGGTCAAATCCTCGGTCAGAAATAATAAAAGGTAGCAAAAATAGAAAGTTTGGGATCTGGGAAACCCTGAATCCAGGCCATTCAATATAGATTGGACTTTCCTTAAAGACCATGACCCAATTACATCTTTATTTAAACTTGGCCTTCCATTATCACTGTTGACCCAAGGAAAGAATTTTCCTACTCAGAAATGCACATTGAGTAAGTGAGAGTGACGTCTGCATTGTCTCCAGCAATCCCATGATATGGAGTGGTCCTCATGTGCTTTCATCCTTGTTTGTCTGTTGCTGCTGCCTACATTCTCGTCCCATTCATATGAATCTCATAACAGATACTGTGTTTTCTTTTAGTTATGTGCACATTATTTTTGATATGCATATATAGTCCACATGTTATATAGCACAAAGTGATTTAGCAGAAATGCAGGTCAACTGCTGCCTCTAGCATGATACTTAATGGTGGTAGCAGGAAGTGGGTCCTGAATTATGCAATGAGCTTTGAACAAGAGTTGCTTTTTCCTTCTAAAGGATGTTCAAAATGTCTTTCCATTGTCAAAATTTGCCAAACATTGACATAACAAGGAGACTGCAGCCACTATAGAAACTGAACATGGAAAAGTCAGGTATGAGAAAACCACCATATCACATGCTATTTACATTGAATAGAAGACAGGTAACTAGTATTTTACAAAGCACCCTAGAAACGTCTGCCACAGAACTCAGCTGATCCATTCTCACCATTCATAGACCCTACATGGAGCAAACATGTAAGCAAGAAACAGACGCTCAGTGAAAACATTGAGATATAAAGAAAAGTCAATATACACATGCAATTCTAAAATAAAGGAAGCAAAAATGGAGAAATTGCTTTAAAAGAGCTGTGACTGTTGTACAGTTTCATTCAGACAGGCTCCAAAGCTGATAGGCAGAGCACTTTGCTGAACCTATGAAGTCTGAACTGGGAATCTGGCCACAACAGGGAAATTGAATCGTGGATATACTTAGTTTGGGTTTAGTGAAATTTATTTCTGTAATTCACTGTCATTTCCATGAGTATTTATGTTATTGCTGTCTGTCCTGGTGTAGGGAAAACCTCTATTCAGAAATGCAGTGACCTGCTCTGTGCTGACCCACGCAGCACTATGACACAGAGGCACAGGTATATCAGGATATAAATACGTTCTCTAGTGGTGAAAATGTGGAGCCTGTAGTGGAGGAGAAATAAAGTGTTAAATGTAACAAGTCGGGAGAGTGAGCCAAAGAAAATGTTTTCATATTTTATAGTTTATGTAGGAAACAACCTGCATGACCCCACATTCCCACTTACGGGTATGTATCAAAAATTAAATTGAAAGCAGGGTCTCAAAGAAATATTTGCACACCCATGTTCATAATAGCATTATTCACAATCATTGCCAAGGGGTGGAAGCAACCTGGGTGTTCATGGACAAACAAATGGAGGTACAAAATGTGTTATATATACAATGGAGTAGTATTCAGCCTTAAAAAGGAAGGAAATTCTGACACATGTTACAGCAGAAATGAACATTGAAGACGTCATGTTAAGTGAAATAAGCCAGTCACAAATGGACAAATGCTATATGATTCCACTTCTGTGAGGCATCTAGCAGTCAAATTCAAAGAAACAGAAAGGATGGAGACTACAAGGGGCCAGGGGAAGGGAAAAAGTAGTTGTTTAGTGGGTGGAGAGTTTCAGATCTGCAAGTGGAGAGTTTCAGATCTGCAAGATGAAAAAGTTCTGGCCATCTCTTTCACAACAGTGTGAATATGTTGAACACTAGCCAACTGTACACTTAAAAATGGTACACTTAAGATGGTAAATTAGCCAGGCATATTGGCTCAAGCCTGTATTCCTAGCACTTTGGGAGGCCTAGGCAGGCAGATCACCTGAGGTCAGGAATTCAAGACCAGCCTGGCCAACATGGCAAAACCCCGTCTCTATTAAAAATACAAAAATTAGCTGGGCATGGTGGCGCATGCCTGTAATCCCAGCTACTCGGGAGGCTAAGGCAGGAGAATCACTTAAATCCAGGAGGCGAAGGTTGCAGTGAGCTGAGATTGCGCCACCGTACTCCAGGCTGGGCCATAGACTCTGTCTCAAAAAAAAAAAAGATGATAAATTTTATGTTATGTGTTTTTTACCACAATAAAAAGGCAGGGAGAATAAAAATAGAATGTTTACCAAATTTGATAATAACACAAAAACACACATGACAATACCAATAATAACTTGTGAAGCTGAAAGAAACTTTCTAAAGTATCATTAATTAAAACAAACAAATCTTGGTCTATCATGCTGGGGCAATGCTGAATTATTTTTCTATTCTCTCAATAAAAATTATAAAATTGTTGTCTTAAGAAGTGGTGAGTTAAAAAGAAGCAGCCAAAATTTATAGTTAAAAAAAGAATTATAGAACTGTGTCAATTAATAAAAACATTGTTATTTTTCTGGATTTTGTGATGCTCATCTTATTTTTCAGTCTTTAAAAATATTTTTATATTAGCTTTTCCATTTCTAAATAAGCAATCATTTTGCACTGAATTTTACGTTCATGATTTTGCATTCTTTTTCTTAAAGAAAGTCTTCCTAGGATAAGCTTCAAGCTTTGCGAAACTGGATTTTTTTTTCCTGAATTTAAGCAATAAATATAATAGCTGATGATGTTCAAGATATCAAAACAATAGACTTTTAAATATGGTTCTTGTAAATCTTAATGCCATCAGAAGCAACATCAGGGAAAGGATTCTCTGAATTGCCAATCCAGCCTCACTCTTTCAGAAGTCTATCTTAGATTTTAAGAATATATAAATTTGGGCCTAACTACTTTTCAGGAATCTGTTAGTCCTGATGCAGTTTCTCTCAACCTGGATAGGGAAATATGGACAAACACACAACAATGCTGAAAAGTAGAAGTAAAAAAGGCCATTCATTCTATTACCATAATTTAGGAAGAATCGCCACGAATTATGAGGCCATTAAAGTTTCCACTCTGGGTAGTAGTTTATACACGGTTTTCTTTCTCTAACAGATCTCATTTGGGGGTCTCAAACAAGACTGAATTATTTCAGTCCTATTCATGTTGAGCTTTGGCTGCGAATTCCTGTGTCTATTCCAAACATTAAAATGGGCAACACAGGTGTCTTTGTAGCAGTTTGCTAAGGCACCATTCCCCATTTCCTCTCACCATCAGCAGCTCTTTCTATACACATTTTAGAATGAAAAAGCAAAGTAAAGATATAGCACAAAATAGGCTGTTGTAAAAAGAGAATGGGAGTGACCTATTATGTCATGAAGGCAAAAAGCTGTAAATAGAGGAAGATCTGGAAAAGCCCTTATAGGGAGACAAATTGCAAATTAGAGTATTTCACACATTTCATTTACTCCAAAAGAGTGAGGATTAGGGATTCAAAGACCTGCATATAGAAGATGCAGGAATGGAGCTAGAAGTTGTATACATAATCTTGCTCTCCAGATGAGTATATGAGACTGGGAATCTACCCATCAAAAAATGGATAGTAAATGGAGCTGGGGAAATTTAGAGAGTGAATGAGTCATTAAGAAAAAAACATTAAAACAAAATTAGCCAGGCACAGTGGTGTGTGCCTGTGAGTCCCAACTACTCAGAAAGCTGAAGTGGGAGAATTGTTTGAGCCCAGGGGTTTGAAAATAACCTGGGCAATGTAGAAAGACTGTCTCTAAACATTAAAAAAATTAAGAGTGGAATACCCTCTTGAAGATTTATTGGAAGAATAGACCCCAGAAAGTGAATTACTGCAGAGAACAGAAGAAAAATTTAATAAAAACACCCAGTCTACACAATTTACAAGAAGATAAAATTTTTATTAAACAAGAGCAAAAACTATCCAGCAAAGTAGTACTATAAAGATAAACAATGGAGGTGGGATTAATTTTTTTTAAAGAACACCAATAACTAATAATGTAATGACAGAATTAAAATATGCCAGAAAAGGGAGGAATTAGCATTATGGAAAACCAAATGAGTAATGTCAAGGGTAAATGTGATAAGTGATCCCAGAGTGCAGAGACATAGGACAAAAACATGACAGCAAAGAGAGAGAACAGTTAGTGAAGACCAAGAACAAGTATCTAACATAAAAACTACACGTGGCCGGGCGCGGTGGCTCAAGCCTGTAATCCCAGCACTTTGGGAGGCCGAGACGGGCGGATCACAAGGTCAGGAGATCGAGACCATCCTGGCTAACACGGCGAAACCCCGTCTCTACTAAAAACACAAAAAATTAGCCGGGCGAGGTGGCGGCGCCTATAGTCCCAGCTACTCGGGAGGCTGAGGCAGGAGAATGGCGGGAACCCGGGAGGCGGAGCTTGCAGTGAGCTGAGATCCGGCCACTGCACTCCAGCCTGGGCGACAGAGCGAGACTCCGCCTCAAAACAAAACAAAAAAACTACACGTGAACCTAGAGGAAAATGCCAAACAATTGGAACAGACGCAGTAAACAAAGACAAATTGAAAAATAGTGTCTGGACTGAAAAAAAAGAAAGACCTGAGCATATGGATTGATAAAGCTCAACATGTTCTAGATAAAATTATGAAAAGAACTTATGCCAAGCTATCTCTTGGTTAATCTTTTGAATAATCAGTGACATCAGTCAGTGTATCTACACAAAATATATGAAGACTCAAATGAGGATAATCTGAGGAGAGTTTGTTTACAGAGAGATTTATTGCAAAGGGGTGAACGGGATGTTAAGAGAACTGCAAGAGATAAGGCGAAAACCCAGGGCTGGCAGCAGCAGGCTGCCACCCACTGTAGATCCAAGGGGAAGACAGGTTATCCCATCCAACATGTAACAATGGTACATAGAGCAGGCCACCTTGAGATGATCAGTGACTTTCTGTCAAGGAACATACCAACTTTAGGCAACCTCACAGAGGAAAAAAAGTACTAATTTTGTAGTAAAAAATTACTCTCCTTTCTCTTCCAAGATTTGGCCCCATAGTCCAAATCTAATAGAAAGCCACAGGGCATGGGATCTCAATGGTACAAGTCACTGAGGCCAACCTCTCAGGGCAGAAAACAGGATAGAGAAGGGACACCGAGGGACAGATGGAAGATACTTGGCACAGCATTGCAAACAAAACACATAATAAACCCAACGTTCAAACATTTGACAATAGAGGGAATAAAATAAATGAAGAAGAAAGAAATAATCAGACTTAATAAGTACATTAACATAAATGATTATCAATATAATTTTTAAAAATGCATAAGCCTTAATAGAAAATATGTATAATGTCAAATGATTTGAATTCTAATAGCCCCCATTTCAAGCTAAAGATTAGAGCAGGATAAGGTGGGTAAAATAATATCTGTTCTCAAAAGGTATAAAAGAAAGATAAAAGACATTATTTCATTTCATCCCAATAGTTAGAAAAAGTTGTATTTGTGTGTTTGAGACACATAAAGAGTAATACAAATAGATACAAAGTATATTTTTCAAATGACAGGAGAAATATAAAACTGCATATAGCAAAAGGTAGAGATTTTTAAAAAGGTAAAATAAGAGGCCAGGAGTGGTGGCTCATGCCTGTAATCCCAGCACTTTGGGAGGCCGAGGTGGGTGGATCACCTGAGGTCGGGAGTTTGAGACCAGCCTGACCAACATGGAGAAACCCTGTCTCTACTAAAAATACAAAATTAGTCAGGTGTGGTGGCACATGCCTGTAATCCCAGCTACTCAGGAGTCTGAGGCAGGAGAATCACTTGAACCCAGGAAGCAGAGGTTGTAGTGAGCCAAGATGGTGCCATTGCACTCCAGCCTGGGCAAGAAGAGTGAAACTCCATCTCAACAAAAAGGTCAAATAAGAAAACTAAAGTAAGCCTAAAAATATTTTTAATACTAAATTACTGTGTATGTTCTAATCTGCATAGTAAAAGCTGAAAACACTCAGAATATGTTAAAAATATTAATAGTATGCTGCTTTAACAAATTAAAATAAAAAATAAATATAAATTGTATTATTTACCGTGACTTATAATAATGGTTCTCAAATGTTTTAATGTCAGGATCTCTTTTTTTTTTACCTCTTAAAAACTATTGAAGATGCCAAAGAGCTTTTATTTATGTGGAATGTATCTATGGATATGAATTGTGTTACACATTAAAACTAAATTTTTCTTTTGGTCCGGTTGATAGATCTGAATACAATAAAATTCACCCTTTATGTATAAAATTGTGTGAATTTTGGCAAATCTATACCATTGTGCAAATGTCACCACAGTGAAAATACAGAATGTTTCTGTGTTCCTTTGAGATCAATTGTCCATCTCCACTTCTTGCCCTGTTTTGTGGCTATGTAGTTTTGTGTTTTCCAAATATTATATAAATAAATCATACTTTATGTAGGCTATGAAATCTGACTTATTTCACTTAGCATAATGCTTTTGAGATTCATCTATGTTGTTACAAGCTCTTTGGTTCAGTAGTTTGGTTCCTTCTATTGTGGAGCAGTACTCAGTTGTATAGCTGCACCAAGATTTTTTTATCCATTCACTGGTCAGTGGATATGTGGAGTTTTCCAGTTTTTGGTTATTACAAACAAGCCTACTATGAGCATTTGTGTCCAGGGTTTTGTGGGACATACGTTTTCATTTCTGTGAGTAAAGAACCAGGAGTGGGATTGTTGTGTCATATGGTAAGTGTATGCTTAGCTTTATAAGAAATTTTATAAGAAGCAATTCCAAAGTGACTGAACAATTTTGCATTTTCACCAGCAATGTATGAGAATTCCACTTACTTAGCATTAGCATTCTCGTAGCACTTGATATTTTCAGTTTAAAAACATATTTCATCTATTCTAATAGATGTGTAGTATATATCTTACTGTGGTTTTAATTTGTATTTCCCTAAAGACTAATGATGTTGAGCATATTTTTATGTGCTTATTTTCTGTATCTCTTCTTTGGTGATGTATTATGTCTATTCAAATCTTTTGCCCATTGGTTGTTTGTTTTATTACTATTAAATCTTGATAGTTCTTTATATCTTCTGAATACCAGTCTTTTATTAGATATAAGTTTTGTAAATATTTTCTACTACTCTGTAGCTTGTTGTTTCTTTCTCTTTTTTCTTTAAGCAGTATCTTTCAGAGAAGTTTTAAAATTTTGATGAAGTCCAGGTTATCAATTTTTTATTTTATGGTTCATGATTTTGTATTCTACTTAAGAAATCTTTGCCTAACCCGAGGTCACAAGGACTTTCTCCTATGTTTTCTTCTAAAAGTTTTATAAAATCTGAGAAATTTTGAAAACAGAAAAAAAAAAAACATACTCAAGCACACATTCTGTAAGCCATCAGTGTTGATGTCATCACGTGTCATGAAGATTGGAAAGTCCTTTGCTCTCATTTTCTGAGGAGTGAAAGTCCTTACACTCCTCAGAAAATGAGAGTAAATAAGGCAACTAATATCTTAGAATTATTCTAATGATATTGACCTCATGAGCTTTCAAAAAGGGTTTCAGAGACTCTGAGGAGTTCCTAGACTACATTTGAGAATCATAGATCTAAAATGTAAAGACAATCACAGAAATTATGAGTGGTAGCATTACATTTCAAATGAAGTAAAATTAAGAGCAATATATTAAAGATGGCAAAAGTACTTTCATATTAATAAACTTTCCTTCACCCAATGAAATTATAATAGCTGTAAGTTTTATATACCAAATAGTACATTTTCTGAATATATTTTGGAAGTCTAGAGATACATGGGTAAACTAAAGTCATTGCAATTTATTTGAAGATCTTATTCTACCTCTTTATTTTTTTAGGAGATAAAAAGGTCAATAATATAGATATCAAATTTTCAGTCTTTTAAAGAGAAGGTATTATCTGGACTATGTGAAGTTTTATGTCCTGTACACAAAGTTACAACTTTCTAAAAAAGCATTTATTGAACATTTAGAAACAATGCTATGTTAGATTTCAGTGTAGAAATCGGTACAGGTTCATTCATTTATTCTTTGAATAAATGCAATAAAATTAGAAATTAGCCATATAAATGGGATGAATAAACAAAATGAAAATTACAGGACATTCTTCTAAATAATTCTTAAATCATAAAATATTCGAATACCATATTGATAAACAATATAGAATATAACAAATAAGAGAATATTGTATGCCAAAATTTATAAAATGCTGCCAAAATCTTACTCAAAGGCAAACTCAGAGCCTTAACTTTCATATTAATTAACTAGTAAAGATGACAAAGAAATAAATTGTGCAGCATTCAAAAAAGAAAATACTAACAATAGATAAGCTTAAGTAGTGATAATTGAATAATAATAATGGTAAAGTCATGGAAAGGAAATATAACTCTGAAACATCTAATGAAGAAAAAGGGGAGAAAATGCAAATAAAATATTGTAAATAAAAGTGAAATATCAAGAAATTACAAAGACATTTTTAAAAAATATTAAGTATATAACATTTTCCTATTAATTTAACAGTCTTAATGAGGTAGGTCGTTTTTTGAGAAAAGAATTTCCAAAAGTACATATGAAGAATAGAGAATCAAAATATATCAATAACCATAAAAGAAATTAAAAAATAAATAAAGCCATTATCACCAAAAATTACTCAGACTAGTAGATTTCATAGGAGCATTCTTTCAAACTTTCAGAAAAAAAAATTATATGCTTTACATTTAAGTCACCTTAGAGAACCAGAAAATACAAATTAATTTTGTGAAGCTAGCATAAAACATGTACCAAACACAGAAGAAAAAGAAAACTATGTTTCTTTTCAAATTGTTAAATGGAACACTTGACTGTCCTGTGAGAGGTTAATAGTTATTCTATACGGATAGCATTGTGTATATTTAGCAAAATATATTTAATAAACCAGTGGTGAAACAAATCTTAACAGAGGTCATTAATACAGGATATCCTAGAATCTAGAATATGCTAATATACATTATAAATCTCTATAATTTATGTGACCATGAGAACCTCCCCTTTATTTTTTTCTTTGCCCTGCTCTATATACCTATTAAACACGCACAATGTTTGTCCCTCAAGTGTTCCAGGCCTTGATATGTTCTAGTGTTCTCAGCTAATACAGACTGTCAGAGACCAATATTCCTAACTAACATAGATGTTGAGATCCTAAATGAAGGAGATCAAACTGACACCGGCAGAGTGTTCACAGAATCATCTTGTAGATTTTATTCTAAGAATGCAAGATTGGTTTACTATTGTGAAACAATATAAATATTTTAGCAGGTTAGATTTAAAATATTATAATTTAAACTGATGGCAAAATGAGCTCTGTATTAATCTGTTTTCATACTGCTGATAAAGAAATACCTGAGACTGGGAAGAAAAAGAGGTTTAATTAGACTTAAACCTCCCTTCCACATGGCTGGAGGGGCCTCAGAATCATGGCGGGAGGCGAAAGGCACTTCTTACTTGGCAGCAGCAAGAAAAAATGAGGAAGATGCAAAAGCGGAAACCCCCAATGAAACTATCAGATCTCATGAGACTTATTACCACAAGAACAGCATGGGGAAACCGCCTCAATGATTCAACTGATTTCTCACTGGGTCCCTCCCACAACACATGGGAATTATGGGAGTACAATTCAAGAGGAGGTTTGGGGTAAGGACACAGCCAAACCATATCATTCCATCCCTGGACCCTCCAAATCTCATGTCCTCACATTTCAAAACCAATCATGCCTTCCCACTAGGTCCCGCAAAGTCTTAACTCCGTTCAGCATTAACTCAAAAGTCCACAGTCCAAAGTCTCATCTGAGACGTGGCAAGTCCCTTCTTCCTATGATCCCATAAAGTCAAAAACAAGTTAGTTACTTCCTAGACACAATGGGGGTACAGGCATTGGGTAAATACACCCATTCCAAATGGGATAAATTGGCCAAAACAAAGGGGCTATAAGTCCCATACAAGTCCGAAATCCAGCAGGGTGGTCAAATCTTGAAGTTCCAAAATGATCTCCTTTGACACCGTGTCTCGCATCTGGGTCACGCTGATGCAAGAAGTGGATTCCCATGGTCTTGGGAAGCTCTGCCCCTGTGGCTTTGCAGGGTACAGCCTCCCTCCTGGCTGCTTTCATGGGCTGGCATTGAGTGTCTGTGGCTTTTCAAGGTGCACAGTGCAAGCTGTCAGTGGATCTACCATTCTGGGGTCTGGAGGATGGTGGCCCTTTTCTCACAGCTCCCCTAGGCAGTACCCCAGTAGAGACTCTGTGTGGGAGCTCCAACCCCACATCTCCCTTCTGCACTGCCCTGGCAGAGGTTCTCCATGAGCACCCTATCCCTGCAAAAAACTTCCGCCTGGGCATCCAGGCATTTCCATACATCTTCTGAAATCTAGGTGGAGGTTCCCAAACCTCAATTCGACTTCTGTGCAGTGGCAGGCTCAATACCAGGTGGAAGCTGCCAAGGCTTGGGACTTACATCCTCTGAAGCCACAGCCCGAGCTCTACGTTGGCCCCTCTCAGCCATGCATGGCTGGAACAGCTGGGATGCAGGACACCAAGTCGCTAGGTTGCACACAGTACAGGGATGCTGGGCTGGGCCCAGAAAACCATTTTCTCCTAGGCCTCTGGGCTGCCGTGAAGACCTCTGACGTGCCCTGGCGATACTTTCCCCATTGTCTTGGGGATTAACATTTGGTTCCTCTTTACTTATGCAAATTTCTGCAGCTGGCTTGAATTTCTCCTCAGAAAATGAGTTTTGCTTTTCTATCACATTGTCAGGCTGTGAATTTTCCAAACTTTTATGCTCTGTTTCCCTTTTAAAACTGAGTGTTTTTAACAGCACCCAAATCACCTCATGAATGCTTTGCTGCTTAGAAATTTTTTCTGCCAGATACCCTAAATCATCTCCCTCGAGTTCAAAGTTCTATAAATCTCTAGGGCAGGAGCAAAATGCCACCAGTCTCTTTGCTAAAACGTAACAAGAGTCATCTTTGCCCCAGTTCCCAAAAAGTTCCTCATTTACATCTGAGACCACCTCAGCCTGGACCTTATTGTTTAAATCACTATCAGCATTTTTGTCAAAGCCATTCAACAAGTTTCTAGGAACTTCCAAACTTTCCCACATTTTCCTGTCTTCTTCTGAGCTCTCCAAACATTCCAACCGCTGCCTCTTACCCACTATCAAAGTTGCTTCCTTATTTTCAGGTATCATTTCAGCAACGCCCCTCTCTACTGGTACCAATTTACTGTATTAGTCTGTTTTCACACTGCTGATAAAGAAATACCCAAGACTGGGAAGAAAAAGAAGTTTAGTTGGACTCACAGTTCCACATGACTGGGGAGGCCTCAAAATCATGGCAGTAGGTGAAAGGGACTTCTTAGTTGGTGCCAGCAAGAGAAAATAAGGAAGATGCAAAAGCAGAAACTCCTGATAAAACCATCAGATCTCATGAGATTTATTCACTACCATGAGAATAGTATGGGGGAAACACGCCCCATTATTCAAAATATCTCCCACAACATGTGGGAATTATGGGAGTACAATTCAAAATGAGATTTGGGTGGGGACACAGAGCCAAACCATATCAGGCTCTAATAAAAAAAAGAGAGGAATACATTCGTTTATGAAATTGGCAAAGCAAAGAGAACTTTGTTAGAAGTTGACCAGATTGCTGGAAGGTGGACTATCGCAGATCTTGCTGGGGGCAGTGTCACTTAGCACAATCTGGGGGACAACATGGTGACACATGTGTTTAATATGTAGCAAATTCTTTAAAAATTTGCTGTCTAACGATGCTTTAGATTCTAAGTAGAATGATGAGTCCAGGAGAAAGGGAGCATGCACAAGAGGAGAGGAGAGGGCTAGATAATAGTGTCTTTAATTTATAAATTTGCTCTAGTTCTTTGGAATAATCCATCAAGCCATCCTCTGCCCTCCCTTCCCTGACTCTCACTCCCATAGCCAGGAGACTTCAGTGTTAGGAAAATGAAATTAAGTATCCAAGTAAAAAATCATTACTGATCCCCAAGTAAGTGATGTGTAAATAGTTTTCTGGGATCATGGGTTAAAATGTTACTGAAGTTCTCAAGTCCTATCAGGAAGACAATCTTTGGCTCAGTCAGCTGGGCTGAAGTAGCCAGGTTTTCCCTGAACAGTAATAACTTGAATTGCTCTATTACCCAGGTTCCTGAGAACTGAAAGTGCTCACAGGAGAGGCCAGTTTACCAGCAACTTCCTTGAAAGTCCAGAATCACAACCAAAAGACACAAGTGTGGTTCTTCAGTCAGAACATTCCTCCTTTGGGATTCTTCTTTTTCTTTTTCCACATTCATAATACATACTAGACCTTCAGGATTCTTAATGCTAATGTGTTTTTGAAAATTTTAAAATGCATTTTGTTGTTAGTTACTCCCTGAGTCCAGAGTGTCCACAGAGCTATAATGCAGTAATATCTAAGAGGTGGGTTTTCGGTTCCCCTGCCGTGGTCTTGTAGCCACAGTGTCATGCTAATGAATTTCCTGCAGGATCACAAAGAACTCAGAATGCCAGCAGTGGAGGGGCCTAAACATCTTTTACTTACACCTATTTGTTATCTTCAAGGTCAGCAAGGATGCACCTGGTAAACACAGATGCTGTAACCTAAATCCCGCCTGCTCACAAAGACTTGTCTCTGATTAGCCTATTTGAATAAAACATTACTTGGGATCTCACATGATACACTTTCATAGCCTGGTATTTTAAAAATCTGGGTTATGTAGGATATGCTGTATTTTAAAAAGTTCAGTGTAGTTTACCAATTACATATTTTACCTCACTTTTTACAGACTTCTAATAGCCACAGCAATGGGACTACTAAGGAATATTTCATTTAGATTCCATATAATGAGAATGTAGATACATGTAAAAGTACCAAAAAGACCGAGCGTGTGTGTGTGTGTGTGTGTGTGTGTGCGCACGCATGTGCATGTGTGTGTTTTAACTATGGATGTATTGCCATGGCAACATCTGGAGATGGAATACAGCAATTAACAAACTTTGACAAACTTTTTTTTTTTTTTGAATAGAGTCTTGCTCTGTCGCCCAGGCTCGAGTGCAATGGCGTGATCTCGACTCACTGCCAGCTCCACCTCCCGGGTTCACGCCATTCTCCTGCCTCAGCCTCCGGAGTAGCTGGGACTACAGGTGCCCGCCACCACACCCAAATAACTTTTTTTTTTTTTTTTGTATTTTAGTAGAGACAGGGTTTCACCATGTTAGCCAGGATGGTCTCAACCTCCTGACCTCGTGATTCGCCTGCCTGGGCCTCCCAAAGTCCTGAGATTACAGGCATGAGCCACCGCGCCTGACCGACAAACTTTTTAACCAAACCTTTGTCATTTTGAGATGTATTAGAAGATGTGCTTACTTGTATTTCTCTTCCTCCTACTTTCACCACAATATTAGGTCTTGATGCTCATACCAAAGGATAGTCAATTAAATTCTAACAACACTCCAAAATGACTTTGAGACTGTTATATAGCATTTATGATTAATTTTTCAATTGGCCTTCATTTAAAGGCCTAGAGCAAAATTTTTTATCTCATGAGAAAGAATAAGTGAGTACTGGAAGATTTCTACTGCAAAGACTTTATTAAAGTAAAATATTATGAAGCACATGATTTAAAGAATGTAATTTTATACTGCCCATATAATTTAATAATGTCATTTACACTAAGCTCAATGAGATGACAGCATCAGAATAATGACACATACTAGAAAGTCATTAAAGCTAAATATTAAAAATATTGTTTTATACTTTTAGGTATATAAATAAATTATAATGTATAACTGGCAATCTGGATAAGAAGCAGAGAATGGCTGTGAAAAATCTCTGGCCGATGCAAATACAGGTTCTGACTGCTTTTAATGTATAACTTTCTGATTGATTCACGGCCCATTGAAGTGAATTATGCTAAATGAGTAAAAAATGTAAGTTCTTGAAGGGCACCAAAAATGTACCATATTGACTTCAGCCAGTCACTTATTCTCTCAGTGCCTCAGTTATGTAATCTGTAAAATGGGGTCATTTGTACAATGGAATGAGAAGACATATGTGAATGGTACCAGGAAAAACAAAGGTGATGAAGTGGACCATAGCCAGACTAGTCACACAGCTTTGTCATTCATGTTTATGAGGGTACATTTTTGTGATAGATTTGACAAGAATAAAATTGTATTTTTACAAAGCTCTTTGAGGAGCATGCTTTTCTGCTCTCTGCATGTATGTTCCACTTTCCTCTCTTATTTGTCCTTTTACCTGTACTAATAACTTCTGTTCCCTGATAAATTTAGCTTGTGTGTCTCATCATTGTTCCTCCAGCATCTCAGTTTTAATTCTCACTCTTATCTATTTCATTTTCCTGGTGATTTTTAGGTCAAATTTCTGAGAAAGGAAACTTAGTGGTTTACTTATCTTTCAGTGCTTAGTGCCATGTATCATGAGCCAACAGGTAGATTGAGGTAGTACCAGTCCTGGTTTCACCAGCTCTAGTTGATGTGGGTAAAAAGTTCCTATGCTATAAAACATTACTGATTAGGAATCAGGAGACCATTGGCTGGAAAATTTCACTCATAAGGGGCTGTGGACAAGTAGGTGCTGATGGATATTTCATGTGCATTTAGACATATTGAACCACTTCAGCTTCCTAAACGTCACATGATCTTTCGTTCCTCTGGGACTTTGTAGATTTGATATTCCCTGGTCCATTTCTGTCATGGCTCTCAAACTTTGCTCAATAAATAAGGTTACTCCCTTGATTTGAATCTCTAATGTCCCTTCCAATGTGGAACTGGGTCTTGGGTCTCTCTTACCATGGCTTGCACATGTGTGCTTTTAATGAGCTGTGTTCATATGTGTTGGGGAAATATAATCTTGACAGGTAGAATGGAGAAAACCAACGTAGGTAAACTGTAGATATTTTCTTCTGATTGGATAACAACAGTTTCTCAGCAACATCATGCTATCATGGAACTTTTTCTTCACTTTTTGGTTTTGCATCACGGAAAAAAAAGAAAAAAAAAGACCAAAATGGGAGAGAAAAGAGAGTTGAAAAGGTAAACTGACACTGTCTCTTGTGTATGCAAAGTGTAGAAAGGGGTGACTAGCCTGAAAGAGAATAGACTAAGTTTTCTAACAAGCTGCTCAGGGAAATTTCTCTGAAACAAGCTTGACCTCAGAGAGAGGTAATTTTGACCATCTGAAAGAGGTCCAGGAAACTCTTGAACTGCACCTTAGATTTTTTCCTTTCAAATGTGTTTCTAAAGTGTTTTATGCTGTAATAGTTAATACTATTTAAGTTCAATTATTTTTATAATATATTATCTTTAGAGAAAAAAGATAAAATTTACTTATGTCGATCAAATTAGCTGGCAGTTTTAAACCTTACAAGCTTGGGTCATGTGACTGACACACTATTGCAAGCTTTTGGAATTTCATCTGTCTTGTAGATTGGTCTTTTGGAGTCATTAAATTCTAGTCAGAATTTTAAAAATTAAAGCTATTAAGTAACAACAAAGTAAAATGGGATAATGGTAGTCAAGAATGTGGTAATAGAGTCAAGACTTCACTTGTGGAAAAAAGAAAAAAGAAGAAGAAAAAAAACCTATTGGCTTTGATGTCTGAGAGAGCTGAATTGAGTTCAAATTTTAGTATTTACCTATTACATAATATCAAGCATCTTTCTTTACTTCATATATAGTGCCCGCAACTGTGCGGGGTGCTAAGTACATTGAGGAGAAAAACAATATAGTCCATGCCCTCTGAAAGCCTAATCCAAGGATTACTACAATTTATATTTTAAATATGAATAAAGTTTTATTTATCAGTTTTTTCAGACTGAGAGAAATATGATTAGTTTAATTATTTTCCCCAAATTTAAAGTGTTATTATGATTAGAGACTTTATAAAGTTTTCGATGTAAGTTCTTTACCCCTTGTAAATATGCATAATAAGTGGTATTCATTATTCACAAAGTGTCTTCTAAAATTATAGTCTGAGACTATGATGATGCTGGTGATAAATAAAAGTTTATTAGGAATATAGTTAACTGAAAATGTTAAGTTACTTAAGTCAGGGAGATAAATACATAGGTAGTATGATACAACTTGTGTTGTACATAAAAAGAACTTTTTCCCAGGTGATTATATATAGCATATATTATTTTTGGAAACCACTGTTAAATAAATTATAAATACAAAACACTAATTGTTCTGGAAAGTCTTTGTAAGAATAGACTTTTATGAGCTGTTTAAATGAAAGGAGGGAGAAAAGTAAGTGAGTTTAGACAGGGGGGGTATTCTGAGTTTAGAGTGCAGCTTGGGAGAAGACTTGGCTGTGGGTGGGAGTGGAATGAAAATAGGGAAGAAGGCTGTTTGCCCATGTGCTCATGGCACAGTGAAGCTCCCCAGAGGAATAATGGAATCTAAAGGGAATGAAGGATAAAGAGGCAGCGATTAACTAGATTAACCCTAATCTGAAGTGTAATAGATTACCGCAAAGCAAAATAGTATAATTCATTGTTCAGATGATGGGCACCAGTGGGTGAAGGATGCTTTTGAAGTCAGAAACTGCTATGGATAATTGTGAGGGGAGCCTTAGTTCCTAGAGACTGAAGAGAGGAAAAACGCAGGGCCCTGCAAATGGTAGGGAAGTTCTAGTTCTTGGAAATACTGCCTAGGATTATGGCAATGTACTTATCCTTTCTAAGTCCTTGGAAGAGATATAACTATAATCAGAGAAGCTTGGCAATGGCAATGCATTTCCTTTCCTGGAAATTCAAGAAACCAGATCTCAAACTGAACTGTAGGAACTGAGAGGCAAAGGGAAGGATAAGGGGGTGGAGGGAGAAAAAGTTTAGACAGAGAACAGGTAATATAGGTCAAGCTCGAGGATGTCATAGAACCTGGAAATATCACTAGAGGCTACCAAAGGCAATAGGAACCTTTTATAGTGTGACCTAGATTGAGCACCAGGGCCATGGAGTGAACAGGAACTCCCAATGGAGCAAGTCCAGCTTGGACTTTCACATTGGACAGGGAATCTGGAGAGCATATCTTCGAAGCAGTTCATGTAAAAGACAATTCAGAGATTTTACCAGAGAAGAGACATTCAATAAGTCCTAAAGAAGAGTGGATCAGAAGATTTGAGAAATGTATCAACTGTCTGGGAATATTAGAAAAGATCAGTTACTTTTAGAAATATCTGAGAATCATTTTGTGCTTCTTGAAAATCTTTTATATATCATTTTCTGATCATCTTTCATCTAATATAGAGTGTGAAGAGCTAGCATAAAAATGTAGCCATATTTTCCAAGGTGATATCAGTTAGAGTCTGTTTAGAGAACAATTTAAGATTATTCTGCTGTATGTGGCAGTGTGGCCCCAGCTCTTCACAGACAGTGGGCAGATTTTACAAACATATCACAGTGCATTAGCTATTACTACTTTAAATATGTAAATAAGTTGTTTCTAAAGCAGACATACTGGCATAGTTCTTCAAGGTTGTTCCTGAAATTCCTACTACCTTAAACTGTGAGTAAATTAGATGAACAATTTATTTGTAAATCCATTCTACAAATATTTATTAAGTACTCACTGTTTATAAGGTACTATTCTAGGTGTTGAGAATACAGAGGCAAATAAGGAAGATTTCGTTTTTGCCCTCCTGGACTCAACATTCCATTGGTGATGGATGTGAGTAGGACATAAGACATGAGTTATTAAACACACAATGAGATCATTTTAGGCCATAATGTGTGGGACACAGAAAATACAACAGAATGATATGATGAAAGGGAATGGGGTGGGGTGGGGCTTGAGTGATCGTGAAAGACCCCTCTGGGATGGTGACATTTGAGCTGAAATCCAAAGGACAAGACTGCTGGGGGAAGAGGGGATGGCTGAAGGGGGAACAAATGCAAAGGCTCAATGCAGCAGTGAGGTTCGTGGGGTTTCTAGAACAGAGAGGGTGTGAGATAGGCTAGAGTGTGGTGAGAGAAAGAAGAACAGGAGGAGATAAAGCTGGAGAGAAAAACACGGTCCGTTCACACAGGCCATGGCATGGCATGGAATTGGGAATTTATTTCCAGCCTAGTGGGAAGCTATTTAATGAAGAGCAACATTTTTTTTTTTTTTTTTTTCCCCCAGAGACAGGGTCTTGCTTTGTCACCCACAGGTTGGAGTGCAGTGGTGTGATCTCAAGTCACTGAAATCTGCACCTCCTGCGTTCAAGCAATGTTTGTACCGCAGCCTCCCAACTAGCTGGGATTACAGGCATGAGCCACCACACTGGTTTCACCATCCTGACCTCAAGTGATCCACTCGCCTCGACCTCCCAAAGTGCTGGATTTACAGGTGTGAGCCACCACACTAGCCTTTTTTTTCATTTTAAGACAAAAATATCTCCTTTATTACTGATGAAAGTAATATTGCAGAATGTGACCAAAATATCAACTTTATTATTTGACAAAACTGATTATATCAGTCCATTTTGTGTTGCTATAAAGGAATGACTGAAATGAGGAATTTATTTAAAAACAAGAGGTTTATTTTGGCTTATGGTTCTGCAGGCTGTACAAGAAGCATAGTGCTGGCATCTGCTTCTGGAGGGACCTCAGAAAGCTTATAATCATGGTGGAAGGGGAGAGGGTGCAGGTGTGTCACATGGCAAGAGAGGGAGCAAGAGAGAGAGGGGAGGATGTACCAGGCTCTTTCAAAACCCAGCTCCCTTGCAAACTAATAGACTGAGAATGCACTCATTATCATAGGGAGTGCATCAGGCCATTCATGAGGGATCCACCCCCATGGCCCAAAGACCTCCCACTAGGATCACCTCCATCACTGGGGATCACTTTTCAATGTGAGATTTGGAGGGGACAAATATCCAAACCATATCACTAATATTTTTGAGAATGTAACCAAAATATCAACTTTATTATTGATAAAACAAACAGAGAATGTGGGCTGTATCTATGGACGAAGTGGTATTCCAAATACTAGACAGCATTAGGATTAGAATTGCCCCCCTCATCACAGGAAGCATTGGATTGGGGTGCCCCTTGAGAGTCTTGCCCTTCTGAGACTGACACCCTAGAAGGACAAAACAGAAAGGGTGTTCTGGAAGCCGATTGATCCTACAGAGTCCAGTGGAGGTGTTTAAGTAGAAAGCGACACTACACACTTTCCGAAGTACAAGAAAAGGTTGAATTCTCTGCTTTCTTCCTCGCTTTTTCGCTTTACCAAACACTCACAGGGACTCCCTCGTGCATCAGTCCCTGTGCTGCATACTGGTGATCCAAGCAAGATTGTAACCTCATGGATCCTCTAGCTTTATGATAGAGATGACATATTAACTAATGCTGGTAGAGGTTTGAGCCAGCAGAGGTTTTTTTTAGAGGAAAAAATTTCTTATTCAGGAAAATGATAGAACGGGCTGTTTTTAATTATAAAACACAAAGTCTCTTAGGGGTAGTATGGTGGGAGAGGTTTGGACAGATGAGCAAAACTGATCCACATAATAAATGTGAGGAATTTGAAGTTTTCATATTGGTCCCCAGGAAATGAAATAAACTAGAGAGAGCAGTGGAAAGGATTTTAGAGTGAGACATGACAGCAGGCAGCAGGCTGGGCTCTCCGGAGAGGCAGGGCCAGTGAAAATTTCCTGTCATGGAGAAGTTTTAAGGAATATGGAATGCGAAGTTATTTCTTGTACTGGGCTACAATTAGTGCCTGTTATTTATGACCTTATTTATGACCTTAGGAAAAGTCTGTTATGTCCAGCAACCTTATATTCCTGGTAAGTTGGAGGAACGCAGGAAAAGGAAATTTCCGTTGTGTGGGTGAAATGCTGGAAAGCAAAGAGGTACTCTTGGAGGTAGGTTGATGAATGAGAAGAGGGGATCAGAGTGAGTGGTGGCCAGAACTTAAGCCCCTTGGAAATGCAAGCTAATGAGGGAGTTTTCCTCTGGAAATTGCCTGGAGTTTTCCACCCAAGCAATTTAATGTAGGCTTTGAAGGAAATATGATGACCCAGAACTAATGAGGACTTGGAGACTTTGGGTGGCAAATATTGAGTTAAGCAGAAAATTATTGCATATAATAATAAATGCAAGGATACTGCACAAAAAGCTCGGGGCGGGCGGGGGGAGGTGGTTAAAGGTATTGCCTAAGGAAGGCAATAGGAATTAGTTGTGGAGTTGAGAATGGGTGTGGGTGAGGATGAGGCTTCCCAGACAGAGGAAATATTATGGGTGCAAAGGCCCAGAGCAATCAGGGAATTAATTGCAAGTTAATTCCAAGCATCTGAAGTATAGAACTGGAGAGGGTAGGAAGTAGTGGGACTGGAAAGAGGAGTAAGCATCAGATCCTAAAGAACTTTCTGTGCTCTACTCTGGGCCCTATTCTGACAGCAGGGGGATAGAGGAAGATCTTTGAAGGCTTGAATAAAATGACACTTAAAACTATATCTTTTAAAATGCATTTAAGCAATAAAGAAGTAGCACTTTAGGCAGATTTCAAGTTGGCTCCAAAGTGGACATGAGCTTCTTTAAAGGCCCTTCTCATTTCTTCTCCCTCCTGTTGAAACTTCTGGTCATTCCAGACTTTCAGACTCTCAGACCATATCTGGGGTCAGGATGGCTTCCTTCCCCTAGGGGCATCAGCTGTCAGGGGTCTGGTCTCCCTACTCTATCTTCCTTTCCTTATCAAAGATGACTGGTGTAGTCTGGAGACCTTGTCCTCTTCTAAAGAGCAAGTTTAGCACATGTTTCTTTGCATGAGCATCTTCTCATGAGGGCTGAGAGGAGGTGAACTTGCACTTACTGAGCATCTTCCCTGTGCCATGTTACAAGCATCATGTCCAGCGCCTGGCACTGTGCCTGGGACATGGTATGAGATGAATGAAAAAGCCTAATTAATCATCATAACTGGTTCTATCTTGCTCCAATTTAGAGATGAAGAAATTCAAATTAAGGCAATTATTAAGCTTATCCAAGGTCACATAGCTGCTGGATAGCCCAGTCAGGATTTAAACTGAGGTGGTTGGCTTTCCAAAACCACAGTTTTGTCCATCTATCATAATGTGTCACTCACAGAGACAAAATTAATATGAACTTCAGAAAAGAAGCTACCAGTGTGCATAGTAATATTCTTATGGAAATGATGGAGAAATAGGATGTGGATCTAGGATATTTAAGTGGATACATACCTTGTTTAACAACCACACATAAAGGCACTGATGGATTGGTTATTGTGGGCTCGGAGTAAAGTGTGAAGTAGCTCACCCAATGTGAAGTCCTTAAGCAAGTTCACCTCAGCAATTTTGTTTATGACTTGAGTGAAGATATATTGGTAATATTTATTTAATTTGGAATAATAGAAATGCTGGAAGGATAGCAAGAATGAAAGACAATTCAAAATTCAAAACAGTCTAAAATATTGGATTGAATTCTCTCTGAGGTTTTAATAAGAAAAATTCCATACATACAATGAAGTTGAAAGAATACTACAATGAATACTCATATACCAAGTCCTTAGATTAACAAATGTTAACATTTTACCAGTTTTATTTACATGTCTTAGCAAATATTGAATTTCTTACTATTTGGAAGCAAATCGTAGACCTCATGAAATTTCGCTATTTCATATCTTCTAAAAATACCTTATCTTATACAACTCTAGTACTATGGCTCACACCTAAGAAGATTAGCAAGAATTCCCTCAGATCATAATATCCAATCCACATTTAAATTTCCTCAAAATTTTTTTTATTGTGGTAAAATATACACAACGTAAAATTTACCCTTTTGATTTTTTTTTTTTTTTTTGAGGTGAAGTCTCGCTCTGTCGCCCAGGCTGGAGTACAATGCCACAATCTCAGCTCACTGTAACCTCTGCCTCCCAGGTTTAAGCAATTTTCCTGCATCAGCCTCCCATATAGCTGGGACTACAGGCATGCGCCACCACGTCCGGCAATTTTTTTGTATTTTTAGTAGAGACGGGGTTTCACCATGTTAGCCAGGATAGTCTGGATCTCCTGACCTTGTGATCTGCCTGCCTCAGCCTCCTAAAGTGCTGGGATTACAGGTATGAGCCACCACACCAGCCCCTTTTGGTTGTTTTTAAATGCACAGTTCGTTGGCAGTAAGTATATTGTTATGCAGCCATCACCACCATCCATCTCCAGAACTTTTTCATAATCATTCTCAATTTTTGCTAAAATGAATTTGAAATGAAACTTTGTAGGGAGTACATATGATCTGATACTTGGATGTAAAAACCAACTTCATAAGCATGAGGCCAAGAAGATGGGAATATATCTATAGCATGAGTGAAAAACAATTATGGGTCTTAGCCAACAGGCTCAATTGTGATTGCCAAAGAGTAAGTGCAAACTTAGATTGAGGAATAGTCCTGGATTCAACACTGCCGTTTTCCGCACTGCCCACACTCTACGTACTGTGTCCAGTTCTCAGTTCTATACCATTGGTAGTCAGAAAACTGTTACCAGGAAGATGAAGGGATTTAAGAACATATTGAGAAAGAGGAACACATTTTAGAAAGAGGAAGAAATTGAGTATTTGAGTCTTGGGAAAAACAAAAGTTAACTCTTTGACTAAGAGATATCTATTAACTGCCTTGTAATAGTAAAGAACAGCCATTTGGAAGGTATCCTTGTTTCTTCTAAAGGTAGGTCACAGACTACTAGAGGAAACTGCCATGGGAGAGACATCAGTTCAAATAGAGTAATTGAATAATAATGGTTAGAGTTGATCAAAAGCATTGCCTTAGGAAGTAGCTAGTTCTCTGACACAAGTGTCCTTCACTGTAATACAGACAGAAGACATCCAAGCACTGAGTGGCTTTTTAGATTAGATGATATTAGTCTAACTACTTTTTATTTGGGATCTTTTTGGTTGCAAGTGACAGAAACCCGAATAATAACTTCTTAGGCAAAAGAGAAATTTTTTGAAAGAATGCTTGAGAAATTGTATATAATCAGTGTTTGAGCTGAACACTGAAACTCAAGGAGGATGGAGCACAATTCTCTTTCTCATTCTTGCTCTCTTCCTTGTACTTGCTCCACTCTCATTCTAGCTCTGGTTTCTTTTTCTCTCAGTGATTCAAAGCAGCCTGGTAAGAAAAAATAAGGTGTTGACTGTTTCTGAATTTTAACATGCCTAGTTGAAGAATCCTGGTGAAAGACTCTGTGTTGCCAGTCAACTCTGCCAAGAAAAAATGATGATCAATGAATTTACTCAGTTTGCTAAATTGTGAGCTCTTTCAGGTAACAAGGGAGTCTATCACAAAACTTTCAATGCTACAAAAGACAATGGTAAGGTTAAGACCCTGTCCTGCCTTAAATGACATGGACGGTCAGTTCTGAAGGGAAATATCTGTCTGCAGAATCCATGGCAAATTCAAGCTACCCCATAGGAGAAAACGCTTGAAGGTCGCCTGGAAGTACCGCATTCAATGTTGTAGCATATTTGGGAGCCACTGGGAAATCCCTGCCACCCACAGACTGGCCAGGAATGCAGCAAATAAAGTAAGGCTTTTATTTTCTGAGAAAGTATGGGAAAACTGTGAGACAAGGGTAATGGTGCATAGCAGCTCAGGCTCTGCAAACATTTGCATTGTGGCTGAAAGCCAAGGCTAGGGCTTGGAACCTGCAGGACTGTAGATGAGATCCTGGTGTTTTAGTAGAAAAGTCCATTCTTCTCTGTACACAAAGGAAAGTTGATCCTCAAGGTGAAATAACAATTCAGTGGCATAAATTTCCTTAACATGAAAGTTCCTCGACTCCCATCTCTTCTTTTTTATATACCACCTTGCCTTTGAGAAATTATGTTAGCTCTGCAGAGGTCCAGTTTGGCTTCCCAGGCATTTATGGTCTGAGAAGTACTCAGGCTTAACTTTGCAGAGGGGGACAGATATCCCCAAATACCAGTTCATGGGGTCATTGCAAAGACACCAATTGAAGAGCTTTCAATTTTAACTTTTGCATTAGTTATTTTTAAATTTGCAGAGTATTTTTGTGGAGTTAGGGTGCCACTATATTGCCCAGACTTGTCTCAAGTGATCCTCCCACTTTGGCTTTCCAGAGTGCTAAGATTACAGGCATGAACCACTACACCTGGTCACATGTATTAGTCTGTTCTCACAGTAGTTTAAAGAACTGCCCAAGACTGGGTAATTTATAAAGGAAAGAGGTTTAATGGACTGATAACTCCACATGGTTGGCGAGGCCTCAGAAAACTGACAATCATGGTGCAAGTGGAATCAAGGACCTTCTTCACATGGCATCAGGGGAGAGAAGAAGCTCGGAAAAACTGCCATTTATAAAGCCATCAGATCTCATGAAAACTCACTCACTATCACGAGAACAGCATGAAAGAAAGTGCCCCATGATCCAATCACCTCCGTCCCTTGACATGTGGGGATTATAGGTCCCTCCCTTGACACATGGGGATTACAGTTCGAGATGAGATTTGGGTGGGGACACAGAGCCAAACCATATCACCATGCATATTAGTTTTGCTGTGAAGTTATTCATTTTTGAAAAAAAATTCTACAAGTTGTAACAGGGAACTAGGGAAGAGAACACAAATATATCACCTGCCCTGGGAGCTAAGCACTCTCTTAGCTGCCCACCTTCCAAATTTCCTAGTCTTATCTGTATTACTCTCCATCCTTGTAAGGCTAACTTGGAACTAGGCCAGCTCCAGGAAAGTATGAAGCAGGATTCAGAATGAATGTCTGTTGGTACAGCTAATCTGGCTTTTGTACAATCTGCCGTGGAAGTGAAAGTTAGATGATGACGATGATGATGCTGATGATGATGAGGATGATGATGAGGATGATGACAATGATGAAAATGGGTTGCCCTGCCAACCAGCAAGTGCAGGTGGATCTGTTTTGCTATTCTGAGAACGTTGTTGGAGTGCAGAGGTAACTAATGAAATGAAAGCTAAAGCGTGTGCACACTGTTGCTTCTCTGAAAACCCATAAGGAGAATGTCAAATGTTTGAATGTTTTATTATATTTTATATTTCATAAGATGCTGCAGGGTACAGAAAGAATAAAAAGTAATGGCTCAAAAGTGGAGGAGCAGGAGTGATAAGTCCTAGAATTGAAAATAACCATCACCCTTAGTTACTGTGGGTAAATAATACACTATAAAAGCCTTGGGAGGGAAAAGGGCATTGACTCAAAAGAGTATCCCTGACAGTGAATCTAATTAGGTCTACAAAAAAAATTAAAACCAGTTGGGACAAATGAGAAACAACCTTACCTTCTCTTCCCAAACAATTATGCCAGAAAAGATAAAAGCAACATCATTTGAGAGAATTTGCTACAGAATATAACAGTGGCTGCAGTGACAACAAAAACATTCTTGCCTCATAATGAGTTATTGATGAAGCCTATGTCTATGACAAATGTGCCTCATGAAAGCTACGGCATTTCAAAATAGATGCTTTTCCCCTACTGCATCTTTTAATACAGAACACATAATCTATTGAAGATGTATGCAAGTTCATGCTTAGAGTAACTAAGAGTGAGTCCTGCAGGATTGGGATATGGAACGCAGGCCACTGCTTTTCCTTTGTAGCCTTCAGGGAGTCTCCAAACATTTTAGTATGTATCTGTGTGAATATGTTTTAGAAGGTGGGCTTCTAGGAGTGGCAATATGTCTTTTTAGGTTGCTCAGCAATATGATTTTTACACGACTACTTGAACTTTGGAAATGGAGAAAACCATTTATAAAATGTGGGAAGACATTTCTTTTTTCCTTAAAATATGTATTTCTCAGCACAAATGGCTATTTGTTGGTCAAATTGAGCAGAATGTGTGTGAAGAGTATTGCCCCAGCTTCCTCAGGGAGAATGAAGTAGAGTATGCAATTTGTGAAGGCAGTGTTTTCACATCTTTTTGATTATGACTCACACTTAACGCATTTTACATCTTTTACATTATACCCGAAATATGTATAAGCACATGCACGCGCGCACACACACACACGTGAAGCAACGATTTCATGAAACAATAATTACCCTTGAATGTTTTCCACTCTTCTCTATTCTTTCTTTCTTCTTCCTTTTTTTTTCTTTGCTATATGTTAAATTTTTTGTAGCTTGATGCTTGAAAAACTCTGAATTCAAGGACACCAGAGCACATGTGCTCTGTCCAACAGGTTGACGATAAGCTCTAGGAGGGTAGAGGCATCTCTAGTGCCTAGCGTAGGATTTAACGCATTATGGGTACTAAACACATGTTGGTTTAGGTCTAATAAAGTCTACAAAAAATTATTATCAACACCATCCTCTAATTATTTGACCTTGGGCAAGTCGTTTAACTTCTCTGCGCCTTGGTTTTCTCACCCATGGAAAGATACTACTAGTACTAACCTCTTGGCTTTGTTGTGAGATGAGAGCATCTAGAACAGTGCTTGCCACATAGTTAGCTATCATTTTTATTGCTTATGCTATGATGAAAGACTCCGTGGCAAATGTTGTCAATTATGGCCAACTTACTTGGCCATTATCTCATTTATTCATTTCAGCAGTGCCTCTTAAGTTCCTTGAACAATGCTAAGCATTTTACATTCATTTCTTTTGTTATCTTCTTAACAACCCTATGAGGCAGGGACTACTAGTGTCAGTTTACAGATTAGGCTTATAAAGGTGAGCTGTTTGCCTAGCATAACACGTAACACATAGTTCTTGACAACAGGCCTATATGACTCCAAAGCTTGAGCAGTTATGGTGAGGGAAGGGGAGTGGGGCCAAAGGTATTCCAGGCAGATGATTTGCCAATTGCCGAAGTCCAGGGCATGATCCTAACACTATTTCATATATGTTGCTTCCCCTCTGATTTTTGTAAATACTGTGAATCGATAAGTTGCACGAAAGATAGAAAAGGTTCATATCATATTTGGCATAGAAAAGAATAAGGGAAGTACAGGTTTACAGGCATATTTTGTTTTTGTGGGCTTCCCTTGTGCCTTGCTTCATTGTGATTTTTTACAAATTGTAGGTGGTGGCAACCCTGTGTAGTGAGGCTATTGGTGCCATTTTTCCAACAGCATTGCTCACTTTGTGACTCTGTGTCAGCCTGTTTTAACAATAAGGTATTCTTAAATTATGGTATATACATTGGTTTTTTTAGATGTAATGCTACTGCACACTTAATAACTGCAGGATAGTGTAAACATAACCTTCATATGCTGTGGGAAACCAAAAAAAATTGTGTGACTCACTTTATTACAATATTTGTTTTATTGCAGTGACCTAGAAACAAATCTGTAATGTCTCCAAGGTATGCCTGTTGTACTAGTTCATTTTCATACTGCTATGAAGAAATACTCGGGACTGAGGAATTTCTAAAGAAAAAGAGGTTTAATGGACTCACAATTCCACATGACTGGGGAGGCCTCACAATCATGGCAGAAGGTGAAGGAAGAGCAAAGGCACTTCTTACATGGTGGCAGGCAAGAGAGCATGTGCAAGGGAACTGCCCTGTACAAAACCATCAGATCTCATGAGACATTCACTATCACACAAACAGCATTGAAAAACCCAACCCCATGATTGAATTACCTTCCACTGGGTCCCTCCACGATATGTGGGGATTATGGGAACTACAATTCAAGATGGGATTTTGGTGGGGACACAGTCAAACCACATCATTCTGCCCCGGTCCATCCCAAATCTCATGTCCTCACATTTCAAAACCAATCATGCCTTCCTAACAGTCCCCCAAAGTCTTAACTCATTTCAGTATTAACTCAAAAGTTCACAGTGCAAAGACACATCTGAGACAAGGCAAGTCCCTTCTGCCTATGAGCCTGTAAAAGCAAAAGCAAGTTAGTTACTTCCAAGATACAATGGGGGTACAGGCATTGGGCAAATACACCCATTTCAAATGGGAGAAAATGGCCAAAACGAAGAGGATACAGGCCCTATGGAAGTCCAAAATCCAGCAGACAAGTCAAATCTTAAAGTTCCAAAATGATCTCTTTTGACTCCATGTCTCACATCTAGCTCATGCTGATGCAAGAGTGGGTTCCCATGGTCTTGGACAGCTCCTCCCCTGTGGCTTTGCAGGGTACAGTGCCCCACTCCTGCCTGCTTTCATGAGTTGGCATTGAGTGTCTGGGCTTTTCCAGGTGCACAGTGCAAGCTGTCATTGAATCTACCATTCTGGGGTCTGAAGGATGGTGGCCCTCTTCTCACAGCTCCATGAGGCAGTGCTGCAATGGGGACTCTGTGTGGGGTCTCCCACCCCACATTTTCCTTCTGCACTGCTCTAGCAGAGGTTCTCCATGAGAGTGCCACCCCAACAGGACACCTCTGCCTAGACATCCAGGCATTCCCATTTCGCCTCTGAAATTTAGGTGGAGATTTGTAGACCTCAATTCTTGAGTTCTGTGTACCTGCAGGCCCAACACCACATGTAAACCACCAAGGCTTAGGGTTTACACCTTTTGAAGCAATGGCCTGAGCTGTATGTTGGCCCCTTTTGGCCATGACTGGGGCACAGAGCACCATGTCCGGAGACTGCACAAAGCAGCAAGACCCTGGGCCTTGCCTACAAAGCCATTTTTTTCCTCTTAGGCCTCTGGGCCTGTGATGGGAGGGGCTGCCATGAAGACCTCTGACATGCCCTGGAGACATTTTCTCCATTATCTTGGTGATTAACATTTGGCTCCTTGTTACTTATGCAAATTTCTGCAGCCAGCTTGAATTTCTCCTCAGAAAATGAGTTCTGTTGTATAATCAGGCTGCACATTTTTCAAACTTTTTCTCTACTTCTCTTTTAAATATAAGTTTCAATTCCAAACCATACTTTTGTGAATTCATAAAATGGAATGCTTTTAACAGCACCCAAGTCATCTCTTCAACACTTTGCTGCTTATAAACTTCTTCCACCGGATACTCTAAATCATCTCTTTCAAGTTCAAAGCTCCACAGATCTATAAGATGGGGCAAAATGCCACCAGTCTCTTTTCCAAATTGTAACAAGAGTCACATTTATTCCATTTCCCAAAAGGTTACTCATCCCCATCTAAGACCATCTCAGCATTGACTTCATTGTCCCTATCACTATCAGCATTTTGGTCAATGTCATTTAAGAAGTCTCTAGGAAGTTCTAACTTTCCCACATTTTCCTGTCTTCTTCTTAGCCCTCCAAACTCTTCTAACCTGTGCCTGTTACCCAGTTCCAAATTTGCTTCCACGTTTTCGAGTATCTTTATAGCAATACCCCACTCTACTGGTACCAATTTAGTGTATTAGTTCATTTTCATACTGCTATGAAGAAATACCCGAGACTGGGTAATTTATAAAGAAAAAGAGGTTTAATGGGCTCATAGATTCCACATGGCTGGGGAGGCCTCATAATCATGGTGGAAGGCAGAGAAGTAGCAAAGGCACATCTTACGTGGTGGCAGGCAAGAGAGCATGTGCAGGGGAACTGCCCTTTATAAAACTGTCATATCTCATGAGACTTATTCACTATCATGAGAATAGCAGGGGAAAAACCTGCCCCCATGATTGAATTACTTTCTACCGAGTCCCTCCCATGACGTGTGGGGATTATTGTAGCTACAATTCAAGATGAGATTTGAGTGGGGATACAGCCAAACCATATCACCTGTACTTCTTCCTGATTTTCCATACAACTACTTTCTTTGGAAGCTGCTTGTCTTCAACACTGTGGGTGTGGTACTTCCTTGGTGGCAGGATAGAGTCAGACAAAAGAAATTAAAGCTCCAAATTTGACAGAGGCCAAGAAAATGTGGCAAAAGGTAGGTTACCTAAAAAGCAAGAATAAGAGATACCCAGGATAAAATGGACAAATCTTAGACAATGGTGTACCAAGTAAATAAGAACACATAAACAGATAAGCTTTTGAAACTGGTGATATCAGGGAATGTAGGCTGGACTGGTAATGCCAATTGCCTGGGGATGGTTTTATTTGCCCAGGTGCCACTTTTGAAGGGGTAGGGCTGTCCTATCCTTGGTTCAAGCCTTGAATTTTGGAACCCAGCTTCCAATAATCATGGCAATTGCAGCCATTGTGTTCAGTGGCTTGTGGCTCTTTCTTCAAATAAAATTCTATTTCTTATTAATTATAACTTACTTGCTTATTAAAAATTTCTTTTCAAACTTAGGTCATAGAAGTAAAGTACATTTATTGCGCCTCCTCTCTGGTGTTCCAAGACTAGATTTGAAAAGCAATTCATTTTTGTTTGTCTTGGAGGAGACAAAGGGCTCTCTACCTGTTAAACATCACAGTTGGCATCACAGGATAAAAAGTCACCCTTTCTGCCACATGGCTTGGTCTCTGAAGGAAATGGTTGAGGCATTCTTAACTTATTAACTGGACGATTTGATGAGTGAGAAACTCTTTCTTATAGAATGGGAATTTCCTTTTTAGGGATGTACTTATTACAACCTTTTCACCAAATCTGCCTATTGTGTATTTTGCTGGACTTCCTGTTGCATCCCTGACCCATCTCAGATTATGTCTGTCCCTCCTTGGAACAGATAAAGGCCCTTTGTTAGAAAGGACTCCCATGATTTGGTGGCTTTTACACACCAGAGAGCTCAGTTACTGTCTACCCCCCACTCTCCATTTCCTTGGATGCTTCCAGGCAGCCTCTCATCATCTCTATCAAGCTACCGAGTATACACACAAGTATGTGTGCACATATTTGAAATATTAAGCCTGTACACCATGGACCATGGGTACTGGCCTTAACAAACCACTTGTATTGAGTGAATAATAGTCCAGCTTGCCAGTACTTTATATTATCATATAAAATTTATGATATATTATCATAAATATCTGAGGAAAAAGAGGTATTTCTTATATTAAAGGAGCATTCTCCTTTGGTCAGGAATGGCAGGCTTGGAACAGAAATTCCTGGACTGTTCTTTGAATTATGTGCTCAGCTCTGACTCTCCTTTCTACCGAGGGCCACCTCTCTCTTAGCTGGAAACTCATGGAATCCCCTCTGCTTTGTAAAGTCTTTTACCACTCTTTGCTGTTACTGTTAGCAGTTTTATTCTGTTAGGCCCTCTGAGCTGATATTTCTACCTGGGAAATGACTATTTCTCTCCAGTTGTCTATCGTCTGTTCTGCTAACCTCTAGTATGTCACTGAACAAAGTTGTATGCAAATGTGTAAGTCTACCAAAAGGCTTTGAGAATTAAAGGACATTGCAATGACTCAGGAAAGTTTGCACAATTCTCCTTTAAATATGACATTTACCATAATCCTACTCATTTAAGGGAAAAGCATTTGAAAGCTAAACCCTTCAGAAGGTGTTCTTTCTAGCAGATTTTCTCAACAACACTGTCAACACTTTGGGTCAGATAATCGTGTGTTGTGGGGGCCATTCTGTGCCTTGTAGGATGTTTAGCAACATCCCTGGTCTCCACTCACTAGATGCCAGTAGCACTTCCACAATGACAACCAAAAAATGTCTCCAGACATTACCAGATGTCTTCTGGGGGTCAAATATCCCCTCTGTTTGAGGAACACTGCCCTCTAGAACCTTGCTCTTCAAAATGTGGTCTGAAAACCAGCAGCATTGACATTAGCAAACTTGTTGGAAATGCAGAATCCGCCTGAACCACAGGTGTACCTAATAAGAATCTGCATTTTAACAAGAACCCCCTGGTGACTTATATTCAAAACCTTAAACACTGTGAAGCCTTGCTTCTCTCAGAGCTCCTTTTCATCTTTCCTGACAAATTACCACCTTTTGGGAAATTCCTCAAGCTGCTCACAGGTATTTGTGTTGACTCAAGACCTACAGCCTCACTGCTTCCTTCCAGCAGTACCTGTTGTGTTGGACCCCTGTTAACTACAACAGGGATGACACCAGGTTCAAGAAGCCGAAGAAGAGATCCAGAGCCAGTGAGTGAAACATAGGGTGTATTTGAGGGAACTTGCTTACAGGGTTGTCCAGTGTCAGTGGGCTGGACAGGAGAACTGCTCCCACTTATAAAAAGCATGCAGTTTATATACATAGTGTCTTCACTTAGCTCCCTCCCCGCAGTAACCTCCATGTGGTAACTCTCATTTCTTAGGTTATTGCTGTCAGGTGTGTACCACACAGCACCTTTCCTCAATTCTGGTTATATACAAGCATATACAATTTCTCTCTTGTTTCAATATATATACTGGTTTTTATGTTGTTGTTCCCTAGTCTCAGCCCTATGCTTTTATTCTATGAAGTTGGGCCTTCCTGGACTGGGTATTCAGGCTGTAATAGTGCTCTAGAGGCTCTAGAATAATATTCCACAAGATGACCCTGGGCTGAGGAGGGAAAAAGGAATTTGGGTCTTTAAGTCTGCAGAAACAGCTGAGGTGGTACTGACACTGTGTGTGTGGCCACTTTGATGTTTCCTTGCTTGCGGCATTTGAAAGGAAGCCTAGAGTGACTTTGTATTTAAGATTATCAGCCTTCATCAATTAGTATTACACATGATAACCCATGAGATTCAGAATCTATGAACTGACATGAAAACATCGAAAGTCTGTTAGTCTGATGCCACTGACACTCTTCATTTCCACTAGTCTTTAGATGTTAGAATCCAATATCATTGCTTAACACTCACAATGAGTTAATTTATATACTTGAGTACTATACTACTGTTGCTAATATACCTGCATTATTTTGACACTGAATGTCCAAGTTTCTTTTAAAATTATTGTTTGGTTATCTAGTCTATGTTATTAAAATTCAGAACTGGGACAAAACTTCCACCCACTTTTATATACTTATGCTCTTTGTATCTCAATTCATAAGTGGTTTTTTTTTAGCAATTAAAGGCAACCAGTCTGGGCATGCTGGCTTATACTTGTAATCCCAGCTACTTGGGAGGCTGAGTTGGGATGATTCCTTGAGCCCAGTGTTTAAGTTGAAGACTAATCTGGGCAACACAGTGAGATCCTGTCTTAAAAAATAAACAAACAAAAGAAAAGAAAAACAGCAACTATTGGGTATCACACATGTGTCAGTCCCTGAGAGACAATGTGAAATTGTGAGCCATATAGTTATAGATCTAACAGGGCTGGGTATAAGGTGAGACAAGCAAGGTACCTACGACACAGACACACTTTCCTGGGTTTCTGCAAGTGCTGACTCTAGTCCTACACCTAAGACCTAGTATTTTCAATCTGCCTGTGGTATGTTTTCCTCTAAATTCATTTCTCTGTCACTGAAATCTTGGTAACAACTAATTTCTCCATTATTTAAATTGTTTCCTAGACTCAACTCCATGCTTTTATTCCATGAAATTTGGTCTTCCTGGACTCATATCTAACGGAGTCACTCCAGTAACTTGATGATCAGGAAAGATATAATTCAAGAGAACAGACTTGGAATTTTGTTTCCCGGATCTATTACCCACATGTGCCAGTTGCCAATTTGTTACCTTCTTAGTACAAATTCACCCTCCCGTGTACTTCATTTTGAAACTGAATCTGGATCCTATAAAAATGTCTCTTGTGCCAGTAATCTCCAGGGTAAGCTTTATCAGTAGAGGATGCTGGAGGAACTCTGCATGAGCACCTTGTTCCATTGCTTTTCTTCTGGCTTCTACAATGCAGTGTCCAGCAAGCATCCTCACATGGGAGACCAGAGAATGCACATTCTCCAGCAAGTCTTACTGGCACTCCTGCCAGCATCTTTCTAGTGAGTTCTGCCAGCACCTCAGTGGGCAGCTTTCAGTGAGTTTCACCAGTACCCCAGTGGGCAGCTCCCTTGACAGTGCAGTGAGGGAGACTCAGTACTGTCCATCCCCAACATGTTTCCCTGACACCCCAACTCGTTGTTTCCTGCTTGTCAATCCCAGCCTATGACTCCTCAGTGTCATCCAGTGGGCCACACCCTCTCCAACAAGCTATAGATCTCAGTCTTGGTGGGGAAGGCATAGAGGCTTCTAAGTTTATTTCTTCCTTGAGTATTCTCAATATGGTCCAAAAGGGATTCACAATATGGTCCAAAAGAGATATATTAAAATGTGATCTTACTCTATTTTTAGAAGCCGTCTGAAGGAGATACAGGACCACGAATGGTTTGAATGTGTCCCCTCCAAAATTCAGGTATTCCCAATGTGATAGTATTGAAACAGCCTTGTTATCTGAGGCATCACCTGGAGTTCTTTGTCATAACTGAAGAAATCAAGGAAAGTGGACTCCAAGGGTGAAGTTAGAGCAGAAGTTTAATAAGCAGAAGGAAGAGAGAAAGCTCTCTGCCACGAGAGGGGTCCCGAAAGAGGGTTGCTGCTTTACAGTTGAATACAAAGACTTTTATAAACAAGCTAGTGGGGAGAGGTGTTTCCTCTACATAAAGTGCAAACTCATTAGGACTAGGTATGTCATTTGTATAAGATGTGAATTCCCAACAGCCCCCACCCTGTTCTTCTAGTGTGCATGTGGGCTCTTGGCTGAAGTTACTCCATGTTGTTTAATCTCCCTTCCTGCACGTGGGTTAGGGGATGGGATTCTCCATTGTGGATGTGCCTGGTCCAGTGTAGCTCCTCTTATCTGTGCAGCTGTAGACATGTTCCAAGCAAACCTTCCACCTGTGTAAGCTTCCTTACCTAGGTATATCTGAAAAAAGGAGAAGAATGTGCCCACTGAGGCCCATTGTGTATATGTGAGGCTTGCTGGTTATACAGAAGACCTTATTTTATGCTGGACCTTGCTTTCTTATCTGTGCTTGCAGCTTGGTCTTTCAGGCTGCCCCTTCTGTCAGAAAAGAAATTCAAATCAGGACTTTGCCCTAGCTATCTGCCTAACTGATTCTTTCCTTTCTTCCCTGTACTCAGGGTACTCAGAGGTGGGGTTTTAAAGAAATGATTAGGCCATGAAGGTTCTTCCTTCATGAATGGGATTAGGTACCCTCATAAGGGGGCTTGATAGAGGAAGTTTGGCCCCCTTGCCTTCTACAATATGAGAACACAGTATTCCTTCTCTCCAGATGATGCGGCATAAAGCACCATCTTGGAAGTGGAGAGCAACCCTTACTAGCCAACCCAACCTGACAGTGCCTTGATCTTGAACTTCCCAGCTTCCAGAACTGTGAGAAAATACATTTCTTTTCCTTGTAAATTATGGAATCTCAGATATTCTGTTGTAGATGCCCAAAACAGACTAAGACACGGTCCTTATAGGGTCCACTGTCCATTTCCTTGTAGACAGTTTAGAAATAGTCTTTCTTAGAGCAGCCTGGAAGTAATGAAATGCTAATTGAAAGGTGCAATTCAGCAGTAAGTCTTTGTTAGTATAGCTTATCTTCCTGGGCCCTTGCCCTCTTACTATTTCCTCTTCTTTAGTTCTAACCATACTATAACTACTACCAGTATTTGGACTCTGTTTATCTACATTTGAGTCTCAGGCTTTCCCTGAAATGATGTCTATATCTATCTGTCTGTCTATCTATCTATCTATCTATCTATCTATCTATCTATCTATCTATCTATCTTTCTCTATCATCTATCTATCTAAATGTAAATATAGATATACACCAGGATCTCCCTGGAGGAATAAAACAGATTCTCACCTTTTTCTTTGGTTTTTATTTTTAGTTTTTGTTTTGACAATTCTCAATTGCTGGAATTGCCTTTGTACATGACTTTCTGTGCTCAGTGTAGGGTCTTTTTGCAAAAGTGCTTACTTATACCCAGGATTAATGTTTTCCTGACTAATCTTTCTGAGATTGATAGCAACCACATTGCTTATTAGCCTTAATGGGAAAGTAAAATGTTTCTCCATTTCTCAACCATGATTTTCCTATCAGCTGGGTCAAGAGGCCATCTGACATAGGAGGAGTTATTGAATACTAACTTACGCAGGACACTCATTGGCTTGAAAATATACATTAGCATTACTGTGTCCTTAATTCTGAGTTTAGATATAGCTGAAATATAGGGAACATTAATATATTTAGTTTGCATGCATAGAGACAGGTTTTTTAATACTCAGTATTCATATTTATGAAAAATAAACTACATATCAGCATTTGAGCCAATGGCCTTAACCCAGATTTTTAGCAGTAAACTACTACAACACCGATTTCTGATTCATCCCCTTCATAAACAGGTCTCACGCCTCCCAATGTGGTTTTGGTAAGCATCTTTTTCATTATTTCATTTTCCTGTCGATAAAATTGGCATTGAATTATATTTTGGGGCCCATACATGGGCTGCACACATATAAGCTGCAAAGTGTTATTACCAATGATAGACACACTGAACTTTGAGGGTTGATAACTCTCTAAGCTGGCATACTAAGTTTCATACAGCTTATCAGGTAAAGTTTGATTTAACAAGGTGGCTTTCACAATTGACTATGTTTCTCACTCTAAACTTTTCCATGAATATTTTCATTTGCACCTTGAGGGCTGTATCTCAGCATCTCGAAGTGCCTTGTGTTATCTATCACTATTACACTGTCACCCGAGAACAAGATAAATGTTCCGTATAGACTTATTTAATACAGATATTCTATTAGAATATATTTTTAAATACTATGTCATTTATAGACTGTGAAGATATAAAATAAGCAGATTTTTTCCCCTATCTTTGTGGTCAGCAGCTTCATTCACTGATTTTTGCATCTTAGTTATACTTTAGCAAGTAACAACAATAAAAAACTCCATGTCAGATAAAAGCAGCCTGAAAAATGGTACCTTCTTACTGATGGCATTAGTGATATTAGGGAACACAATTCCTGTGTTTTAAAAAACAATGGGGCTTGTTGTGGAATTGAGCTTCCCAGAGAGTGCCACATGACCACAGGCTATTAATTATACAGTTTTATTGTTATCTTTTGTTCAGAACAATAGTGCTCTGCAGGTCCTGTGGAACTTTTCTCCCATACGATCATGTCAGGTTTTGATTAAGCGTCATTATATACAGTTCATTAACAATGTATCTTAAAATGAGTTTTTGATTGAGCATTTTTATTGGTCATTTACCATAATTGATGAATTCTGCTGCAATTTCACATAGAGAATTTGCCAGGACAGTAACAGTATTCTTCATTATGTATCATTATGCATTCCCCGCCCCCCAAAAAAACACAAGTTTCCTCCAAAAAAAAAAACAAAAAAAAACTAAAATATTAGATATTGATCCATTGCAAAGGCAGTTGCTCTTTCCATAGTTCATTCAGGAAGGACACAAACCAGTAATATTGAATAGGAATGAGAAAAATTTGTAAACTTAAATAATTTTATTAATGTTGCCCTTTTTCTCCTAGTGCCCAAGTCATTCTTTAGGGAAGTAAATCATCTCTTTCAAGTTGGTAAGTGTCCCTTCAATGTAGTCTTAAACCTGAGTTGTTTACCTGGATTCTCCAATATTATATTAGCCACAATATTCACTGCTTCTGTTTTTAATTTTTTAAAAAACCCTTTAATCAAAGAGTTAAAAATAGTTTGGCAATAAATTATCTGATTACTTTTGGGAATGCTCTTATTAAAGAAATGGTTAAAATGTCTTAGAAATTATTTAATACATTAGTAAAAACTGCCCTGGAATATTTTGATGGTGAATTATTGTCACTGGAGGTATTCAGGCATGGCTACATAGCTACTTGCTGAGAAGGAGAAAAGGACAAAATAGATAATCTTCAATATTTCTTCCAATTTGAATCTTCTATAAACTACTCATATAACAACAGCATAAGACATAGGCCAAAGGTAGAAAAAGAACTGACAAAGAAGTGTGAATAGTATTGCCTGGCCTCAGGCGGTTGCTTAACTTATCTTGGCTTCAGCTACTCTATCCGTGATAATGAGGAAATTGGATAAGATGGCCTTAAGGATTTTTTTCCTACTGTAATATTCCATGTTTCCCTGTTTTACCAATGGTTGAGTAGTAAATTAAGGTCTTCTAGGAGACTATTTTTCAATTGGGAAAAACTAGACACCTGAGGCAATAGAGCCCACTAAGAAATACTGGCAAATTTATAAAATTTCAGTGAATTGACAGTTTGGCTATCTATTGTATTTATTACACTAACACATATTCCTGCTTCACCTAACTTTTTGTATAATTTTTCTCCTGCTGAAATTGTGAATAATATACACATTCAGGAAAAAGGCTTTCTCTTCATGACAGTCTATTTTCTTTTTTCAAAATAACAATTACTGCTGCCTCTGGAAGCTTCTATGAAGTGGAATATACCTTGTCATTGTCATCATAGAGAAAGGGTCACATTAAAGTTTTAGTTGCTGAGCATGGGTTATTTTTTCAGGAAAGGAAGAGCTGGTCATTGTTTACTTATCTAAATATCATCTATTGATGTCATTGTCCTTCTGTATCTGTTTTCTTCTTTTCTACCCTGGGTAGAATATAAGGCCTATTCGCTTACAAATATATGTCTAACTCTGTGGTGAAATCAGGTCGATGGAGCAGTTAGAAATTAGCCAACCAACCATTTTTTTGAGGGTCCCAAAGTATTAAATATTCTGGAACTTAAAAGGAATCCTAAATGTAAAGTCCATATTTTAATATTTTTGTCTATTACAGAACTCTATTTTCTCTTTTTATTTCTCTCTCTCTTAATATCTTATCTCTTTAAACTGCATGGTACCACTAAGGAAAAAAAATGTGCCAGAAATTTACTGGCTTATAATTAATTTGATCACTATTCACTTTATGACATTGACTGGATCATACTTCCTCATTAACCTGTATCTCAGAATTAATTGCTACCTCAAGTGGTGGCCATGTAGGACACTTTCTCACTCTCCCCTGTCTTCTTACCTTGATCTTCTTTCTATTTCAGTGGGGAAAAAAATATGAGAAAATGTAGTGTGAAGAAAACAAATCCATTGTAACATTAGGCTTATGGATCAAGTTTGACTGTGTTTAAGTTCATTCACATGATGTTTTATTTCTCGTAAAAGAGGTAAATGAGCAAAGTAGCTTTGTTAGCATTTGCTGTTTTAACCATATAGAGAAGATACGATACTTTTTATTACCCATTTTATTATGGAATTGGTCTAGTGAAATAATAGGAATTTCCTACCCCATAGTATATCTGTACGCATTTGGATTGAGGAAAGAAAAAAGCCACAGAGTCAAAATGGCAGCTTGAATATCAACTAACCATTCTGTCAATTGGTGTTCTTGGCCAGAAGAGGGAAAAATAGACAAATGTGACTCTGTGTCATCTGTATTTAATTATTGGAAAAAATGTCTAGCATATAAACCCTATGGATTATCAATATTATAATCTTTATGTAGAGAGAACAAAATTTGAGAACAGATTCCAATTATCCAACCTCGGACAAAGATGAGAAAACCAAGGTGTCTTATCTTTATGCCAGCAATAAGATATTTTGGGAAAAACGTAGAATTTGGTGGTTAATAAACCTGGCTTCTAGCCTTCAGTTTGTCTTCACTACTTGAATAGCTTAGGCAAGTTAATTCATCTTTTAGATTTCATTTCTTACTGTATAGACAAAGACATGAAACATCCTGTGAAAATCTCTGGCACAGTGCCTAGCATATAGCAGGCACATAAGAAGTAGAATCATGGGTTCTGAATGTTTTTTACTGTCTTCATCCATGACATGAGAAGTCTTAATTGATAACACAAGCATTCTCAATTTTGAAAAAAGCAATAGAGCCTTTTGAACAACAACAGCAACAAATTTTTCATGGAATCCTAATAAACGAACCAGATAAAAGCTAAGCGGTCCTGACTAAAGTGAAAGTAGAAAGCCCAGAGCTACATCCACTGGTCATTTATGGCGTGAAGCCAAAAATATGGTATTAATTCAGGCCTCCAGTTAGTGCATCACACTACCACACGTGTCACAAATGTTTTCATCACCTTTAAATTATTCACTATTTCTTGGACCAATACATATTTCTTGTGGGCTACACATGACAAGGTCTCTATTGTTTCCACCTCCCATTTCCTCAAGGTAATTCCTCTGAAAATTCATAATTAAAAGGGGGGTGATATTGATTTGGTGAACTTTAACAATCCTTTGAAATTGTGTTGGAAAACACACTTTCGTAATTGGAGGGTGGCACATACAATTGCAAACCAGCCTGATTCAGGCAGAATGTTCAAATGGATGCCATCTATCTGTTCTGCTGACTGCGTGTACCGGACTGCTCACTGAAATGATCACTTGTGGCCCACCCAGTTCAGCTATCTGTATTTAACAATATACGAAGAGTTTCTTTTAACTCAAGACTATATAAAGACAAAAGAACCATTTGGTTTGGAATAAATCAGAGCATTGTAATAATTGTGTATATTTTACTAAATATATAACTTACTTTTACAATAACTACACTTAGCACCATGCCATAATTGGGAGAGACTGCAGAGTCAGATTAAACTAATTTTAAACCCCAGTTCTTCTACTTACTAGCTTTGTAATCTTGGGCAATTATTTTATCCTTGTTAAACCACCATTTTGTCATTAGTGAAATGGAAATGAAAATTCATTTCTCATTTGGGTTGCTGTGAGATTGAAAAGAAAAAAACAGACCCTGGAACCTGGCATCAGACCCAGCATATAGTGTGTGCTCAATAACTGTTCATTCATTTTGCTTAAAGTATTGTGTGGTTTTGATGTTCCCTTATAGTCCCAACTTGACAAAAAAATTGGTGAAACTGAGTTAAATTTGGTTAACCAAATTTACTGGAACTGTACCAGTATAGCCTGTTTCCTTATCTTAGTTTTCTTTTATTTTTCTACCTCTGCAGGTATTTTTACCTCTGCAGTGATCATTTACTGATCATCTCCAGAGCCTTAGGCTGACTTAGATTTTATGCTAATTTAGAATCTCAGATTCTCTGTTTTCAGTCATTGAATGTTTACACACAATAAAGAAGTAAATGCCCATCAACTGTATGCCTAAAACTATCAGCTACTAATGGCTGCTGCACAGATTTATGCAAAGTTAGAACAAGAGGAATTCAACCCTTTTTCAAAATGTGCTCTGCTAACTGCCTAGTACTGTCATAAGTTAGCCTAGGAATGTGCATTCTCTCCCTGCTCCCCTGACCCATCACATATCCCATTAGATATTTTAGGATGGAAATGACTCTAATTTACCATATGAAAATATTTGCTCTTCTTGCAGATAACATTAACTGTAGAATGAAATTCTCATAAATTGAATATGCAAGAAAAACACCTAGGGATCCTTCTTGTTAACATGCAGATTTGAATTCACTAGGTCTTAGGAGAGGCCTGAAACTCTACATTTCTAACAAGCTCCCTGGTGACACCCATGCTACCGGTCTGCAGATCACAGCTTGGGTAGCAAGGCTCCAAGGTACATCCTGGGTCACCGTGTATTATTTGTTTATTTGTTTATTTATGTATTTCATGCTAGCCATGTTTGAAATACAAATGGACCCAAGGAAACCTCATTGCTGACTTGGACATTTTTAGCTGTTTATCTCTGAGAAAGATATCGTCTAAAGAAAAACAGCAAATAAAAACTCACAGCTCTGTGTCAATTTTTAAATGACTTAACTTTACATGATGTCTTTCTTTGGTAAATTTTAATCTTTTTGACCATCCAGCGGGTTGGTTTTCTAACCACAAAGAAAGAAAAAATCCCTTATGGAACAACAACAACAACAACAACAAAACACCGTTGCTACTTTGAACACTATTAAAATAACATTGGCATGTGACTGAGGCCAGCACCCCAGAAGGTGGGCATTTATAATAATAACTACCTTACCTTGACTTCCACTCAACAGTGATCTGTGAGTCTTATCCAATCAATGAGGATGATGCAGATGTGAACTGTGATTGCCACAAATTTGTTAATTTGTCAAGCACATCAAAGACATGGCAGGTCACCCACTGGGCTCCCCTTTACCTTTCTTAAGATTAGAAGATATTCAGAAATTTTGTCCTAAACTCCATTATTTTAGGAGCTGTTTCTTAAGAAAACTCTGAGCCAAGCATTCCAGAATATATTATCGCTTTGAACACAGATTTTCATTGACAACATTTTGTGGGCATCCATTTAATATTAATATTAAGCCAAGGAAATAATGGTCCTTGTTTCTTTCCTTTAAAATGACAGGAATAGTGGGTACTTGTTCCTTCTGAAAAACAGGAAATATCTAAGCCAGCAGTATTCACACTAGTGTCATTCCTGCATTACTTCAGTTATCAATTGAACCTTGCCAAATTCTCCATAATGCATCTGCCTACCAGCGAGGGAGAGGCTTATGTGGGAGATTGACTTGTAAAGGTTATCTCAGGAACAAATGATGTGCAGCTCTCCACCTTTTAAAAAGTCTTGAAATGCTGTGAAATTGGATAGCCACTGAGGTACAGAAAATGGGGCATCTGCTTATAATTGTCTGAAATTAGTAAGGTAATGTTTTAATATAATTGGTACAGAATTTGGACTTAATTCTTTAGAAGGGATGTCCAAACCAAATAAGCACTTATTAGTGCTGTTCTCTGTCACCTTAAAACAATGTAAGTCTAAGTATTTTCAAGGGTTAGAACTCAGGAGTCTCTGGGAGTTTCCCAGAATCCTTGAGACTCTTGTCCACCAGGTATAAGGTGGGAGAGGGTGGGTTAGGGGCATAGCAGCCAGGAGCAGAGGTTTTAGATGAGTTTATCCTCAAGTCTCAGGGAGACTTCTTGTTGGTACTTTTGCCAACATTTGAAAGTGTTATATTTTGTTTTGTCTCTTCTGTTGAATCTAGACCGATAATACCCCCCAAATTTTGCCCCAGGGTCTGCACATTTATAAACACAAGAAATGCAATTGCCGAGGCCTCAATTTGTTCTATTGATTTGGAGAGTGCTGCAGGGAGTCCCAAGATCAATAAAGCACTGGCTTGCTTCCTTTCACTTCTTCCTTGCCAGTTCCCATTGCCCCCAATTTGCCTGTTTTCTTGTCTTGCTCTTGGGAATCAGTGCCGTATGTGTCTGATCTCTCTCTCTCTCATCTCTCCTGGGAGAAGAAAATAATTCTGAATGCTGAATGATTGTTTTTTAGAATTCTAACAGCAATACATTTCAAGGTGGATGAAAGAAGTCCTGAAACTTATAGGAATACCTATAGGTCTACCTATTCTTGTATCTACCTTTATATGCAACATGGTGTAAAAATGCAGGGCTTCAGACAAGCTTGCCAGTGATTTTTCTGGTCCTGGCGGAGGGCCATTGTGGATGTTAGTCCATGAGGCCTTGTGCGTACCTAATGTATTCTTTTCCTGTGTTCCTGTTCCTTCTCTGTTTGCATGTGTATCCAAGTGAGTGAACGTATATGTAAGCAAAAATGCACACACTGTGGGCAACATCTGCATGAAAGAAAATATTTTTTGAAAAGGTCAAAGTAGAGAATGGTAAAACTCAAGTGAGGATAAAAATAGAAGCCCAGCCTTGGGACAACACTGTGACTATTTGATAATTAGGTTCTACCCAAGACCCTTGTCTTGTTCTTTGGAAAATCACCTCACTCTGAACAAGTCTTCCTTAGATCAACAGCTAGAAAACGAGTAGGTGATTGAGATCCTCTGTGAACAAAGGACATATTCTGAGGAAACTACCTTTTGTCTCCTTAAGGCTTGGGATGAGTTTGTTTTATTCATTCATTCTGCTTCAAGAAGAAGACCCGGGAGTAAGAATGAAGTTTCTCAGACGAGGTTCTATATGCTCACTTAAGAAGATGTCCTTAGCTTTCCCTGAATTTTCTCTTCCTTATCCCCAGAAAAGTAAGAAAGTGAAAAATATATGGTCAAAATAAAAGAAAACATGGAATAAAGGCGCCTTCTGATGTAAAGGAAATTTAAAAAACTTATTTTCATCACTACAAACTACTCTTTCCCCTCAAGAATAAGTTACCACTGTTGGAGTCAGTTACAGTTTCCAGAATTCTCTCTGGGAACTGTTGTGATAACCTCCAAGGGGCCCCTGTCCTCTGCAACTCTGTTCCTCCTTTCTAGACTCTGCTGTCATGTCAAGGGGGTGGCTATGGCCCTTCTACCTGGGGAGAAAGGCAGTCAGTCTTGGCACCAATACTAAGAAGACATTTACATTGGAAACAACATTTCTTCAATGATCAATGACCTAACCAAACTGAATAATGGCTAGAAAAGAGGCATGATAAAATGGGTAGTCCTCATTTGGTTGTTCATTTCCCTTTTTTTTTTTTTTTTTTTTAAAGAAAATTCAGCAGTCTTTCAGTTGGGTCCAGGAATTCCCTGAAAGTGAACCAATGTAGAGTTCCTCCATTTTAACTTCTGATACTGGACCCGCTTAAGGAGTGCTCTTGATCCACACTTCACACGTCAGCCTCGTGTTCAGCCCTCCCCATCATGACTGACAGTCCCTACCCTGTACCAAGGAACCATCTGTCTCCACAGCTCGCCCACACAAGGATGGAGTTGTCGTTGATGTGGCAGCCAGGACTGCAGCAACAGGCATCGATGCCAGACAACACAGGTGGTCCAGAGCATGGAGAGTCACCAAGGAGACTCGGAGAACACCAGCACTTCCGTTATTAGGGTGGAATACATCTGAAGGCATCACAATTCTATTCCAGTCTAAAGAAACCTGAGCCAAATGACGGACGCTGGGTCCCAGAATGTGTCCATCAAATCCCTGATTCATAGAGATGTTAACAAATGTAATATCCGTTACTGTTCACTGAAAACTTACTATGAGCCACCGTGCCATGAACTTTATGAGAATTGCCTAATTTAATCTACAGAAAATACTATTATCTCCATTTTTAGAGAAGGAGCATGAAGATTAGTGACTTGCCCAAAATTACACAGATAGTGATGGGTGAGTCAGAATTTGTACCCACGCAGCCTTGTACCTGGGCCTACACTGTTATCCACCAGACTTCAATGATTCTCTTGACTTGTGGAACTAGGCAAGTTGAAGGATGTGTCTTCTGGTGGTCTATGTTTCTAACTTTAGGGTTCACAGTAATTAGAAAAAGGCACAGAAACATTTCAAATATTTTCTCCCAAGGTGACCCACACAAATCATTAGACTATGTGCTCTGATATTGTGGCCTATACCAAACTGTCTCAGACAATTCAATCTATTCAGTACTTCATTGTTGCAAAGAATGAAGAGAGACAGTGAGAGACAGGACTAGCTGGATTTCCTAGGCCAACTAAGAATTCCTAAGCCTAGCTGGGAAGGTGACCGCAGCCACCTTTAAACATGGAGCTTGTAACTCAACTCACACCAGACCAATCAGGTAGTAAAGTAAGCTCACTAAAATACCAATTAGGCTAAAAACAGGAGATAAAGAAATAATCAAATCATCTATCACCTGAGAGCACAGGGGGAGCGACAATGATCGGCATATAAACCCAGGAATTCGAGCTGGCAGGGGCAACCCCCTTTGGGCCCCCTCCCTTGTATGGGAGCTCTGTTTTCACTCTATTAAATCTTGCAACTGCACACTCTTCTGGTCTGTGTTTGTTCTGGCTTGAGTTGAGCTTTTGCTTGCCGTCCACCACTGCTGATTGCCATCCTCGCAAACCCACCGCTGACTTCCACCCCTCTGGATCCGGCAGGATATCCGCTGGGCTTCTGATCCAGTGAGGCACCCATTGCAGCTCCTGATTGGGCTAGGGACTCACCACTGTTCCTGCTAAATTCCCAGGTTCATCCTAATCCAGCTGAACACTAGTCACTGGGTTCCATGGTTCTCTTCTGTGACCCACGCCTTCTAATAGAGCTATAACACTCACCCCATGGTCCAAGGTTCCATTCCTTGGAATCCATGAGGCCAAGAACCCCAGGTCAGAGAACAAAAGACTTGCCGCCATCTTGGGAGTGGCCTGTCACCATCTTGGGAGTTCTAAGAACAAAGACTTACTGGTAACAAAAACATCCTCTATGGGTCTAAGAAAAATGACGCAACATAGGACTCTAATGGAATTATAGAACTAAAGCTTAATTCTTTATCTTCCCTTCATAATGATGATTCAAACTCTTATTTGAAAACTCGGCATAGTATTTTTGTTAATTTTCTTCTTCAGTATACAATACATCTCCTAATATGCAATATATCTCCAATGAAATCCTATTGATTCTTTTGAACCTATCTCCTTCTATTTGTTCCCATTATATAATTTCAGTTCCTAGATTCATCACATCCACCATGAATGCTTTAATGGAATCTTAATTTTTATTTCTATCTCCAATATCTGTCTAATATCTTCTAATGACTTAAAGGAACTATTCTAAAGTGCCAGTCTGACCCCTTTCCTCCACTCTCTTCTTTTGTCTCTTCCTAGCACTTCTCATCTTTAAATGTACTGCATAGTTTTATTTTGCTTATTGTCTGCCACTCTCCATTAGATTATAACACCCATTAGAACAGAAGTTCTTGTGTGTTTTGTTTCAGACAAGGATATCTGTTTCCTCACAGCTGTGGGTACTGTGCCTGGCATATACTAGGAGATCAATAAATATGTTTGAATACTTGATATCCCCTCCTTAAAAAATCTACCTTGCCCTTCTGTTTCTTCCGGGATGAAGTACAAACTTCTTAACACTGATACTTTATGCAGTGGTCTCGACCTGAATTTCTACTTAATTTCTTTGCATCTTCCTCTGCACAAAACTTTTGTTCAAATAACATGAATGTTGTCATTCCTGAAGCTTGCCATGTTTTTTTCATGCATCCCTGCATTTGCAAATGCTGTTCCCTTTGTCTAAGCCTAAGTTCCCAAGGCTGCTTAGAACACAGCATGTGTGGATGATTGTCTCTTCAGTTATCCGGCCAAACAATTGATTGATTCATTCATTCATCCCTCCATGTGTTACCTGACCCACCTCTATACATCCTTGAAAATCCACACGAAATTTTTCCATTCCTCTGAAGCACCCCCAGATTCCCACTTGGCATTGGGCACATTTCCTTGGTGCTCTGATAGCACTATTTATATAGCTCTATTTTGATTCTTATCACATTGAGTTGTAGTTTATCTTATATGCTTTCTTTGCTTTCTCCGATTGTGAGATGCTCCAGAATAGGGAGTGAGTCATTTATCAACTTGTCCTCAGTATATTTTACAGTACCTGGCACATAATAAGTACTCAATAAATGCATAAAGAATAAATGAATAATTAACCTATCTAGAGCAGATGTATGTTTTGGGAAGAAGAGGTAATTGCTCTGGATTGAGAATTCAGCAGGTAAGCATTCTATTCAGATACCTGAAAAACCTCAAGAAGTTCCTTTAGTATTTATGTGAAATGAATATTTTAGTTTTACTAAAATAATAATTTACATTATGCGAAATTCATAGAATAGTAACCAAGTAACAGAAAAATCCTGGAGCAGTAGACCAAGTAATATAATAGTGAGTCATATATTGAGTAAAGAATAATGTAGCCCACAGAAAAATGTTTAGGTTCTGCTCAGGTCTCAATTATCTGTACGTAATTCTCTATGAAGCCAATGAGAATGATGAATGACTAAGAAGGATGACATTTGGTCTCGGAGCAGATAAATTAACTATTTCAAACCAGAAAATATTATACAAATGTGGTAATTATTCTCGAGTTTCTTTAAAAAATGACTAATGTGCCAAAAAATGACTTATTTAAATTTAAATGGAATTTGATTTTTAAAGTAGGTACTCCTATGTCTCTTCAATGCCAAAAGAGAAGAGCTGCCTAGCCATTTTGTTTACCAATCTCTCATTCATTCCTTCTCCATCAATGGGTATGTTTTTTTTCCACCTGAAGCTGCCCACAGAGAAAACAAAACAGAACGTTTGAAGGACATTAAGAATGAACAAGCAGCCAGGTTTTCCCCAAGAAGGGGTATTTTTTAAATGAACTGACAATTTTCTTTGTTGGTACAAATGAAAAGCTAACATAAAAATATTCTCTAAGCTTCACTTGTAGTGTTTTATAAGAATGGAGACGAGCTTTGACATATTTCTGTGTGCCTATCTTAATCCTCCAGGACTGAGGATTCCAAGCAAACTGCTGAACCTGCAGTGTTTGCCTATTTATCTGTCTTCCATCTGCACATAATATAGACCTCACATTGTTCATTTGGGAGTCCCTGTTATTGTCCAAATGTCTATCACAAAAGAGGGTGTCTTAGTCCTCTGGGGTAACTGGCCGTGGTACCAATGGACACAGATGGTAAATGAATGCATTAATATGCTCTGTTCATGGTGGAAATTACACAGAAATAATATATTAACTTGAAAGGATTGCTTCCCATCTTTGTGGCAGAGTTTTTGAGGCCAAGTCTGTATGCACAAAATAAAGTAGAGATTTAAGGTAATTATTTGAGTTGTGGGGTGGGGGGGTGGGAATAACAGCTACCTGTTAATGAAGATTCTGTAATTAATTTTGACATGAATTTAACCAACTAATAGGCTTTCCTGATAGATTTCACCACATTTATTCTTTAATTGCCCCGGCTATGCTTCCTGTGTAGTCAAAATCGTAGTGTACTTTGATGTTTGCAGTACAAAGCTGTGTTTCCTGTTCCCTAAGGATAAAGGGGGAAAAGTGACAATGTTTCTTAGTGGCTCAGTTATCATTTCAGGTTGTTTAAGAGTTTGTTTCTTCTGTAAAATGGGAAGCACAATGTCTATGCCCCTCATAGGAACAGGGCTGGAAAGAAAGTAGTTCATAACTGCAAAGCCCTTTACAGATGTCAGTTATATTTGTAGGTGGAGCAAGGAGTCATGATAGTGGCCACCTAAAGAGATTTAGATGTACAGACAGTCCTCGGCTTAGGGTGGGGTTCTGTCCTGATAAACCTATTATAATTTGAAAATACCTTAAGTGAAAATGCATTTAATACACCTAACCTACCAAACATCGTAGCGTAACCTAGCCTGCCTTAAATGCACTCAGAACACTTGCATTAACCTATAGTTGGGGAAAAGCATCTAACACAAAGCCCATTTTATAATAAAGTATTGAATATGTTTGTGCAATTTATTGACGACTGTACTGAAAGTGAAAAACAAAATGGTTATGTGGGTATTCCAACTACAGTTTCTACTGAACTCATTTCACTTTCACACCATGGTAAAGTTAAAAAATCATTGTGAGTTGAAAGATCGTTTTAAGTCGAAACGTAAATTGATGTTTTTTCTATTTGAAATTTTCAGCAGGAAGGAAATTCTGTCTTTTATTAAATAAGATGCAAACATTCTGGAGATCAATTGTGCTTATTATACACACAGAGTTAGACAAAACTCTCTGCTCCCTATTCTTTTGTGTTTAGTACCTGGGTGTTGGCTGATCTTGTATGGGAAGGCAGTGTACATGAGGGCTAGTGTGTTCTTCGCTTCTGTCTGCAGACTATTTTCACCTCACATTCTTCTTGCTTTCTCCCACCTCACTGCCAAATTTCCTTTAAACATTTTAAGAGTAGCCCATGATTCCTGCAACCAAAGTTGTAATGTAAATACATAGAAAGAAAAATAATTAAGAATCTTCCCCTATCATCTCTTACCCTGTACCCTGTTGTTTATGGCCACAACCCATCAGCTGCTAGTAGATAATGATGTTAACAGCCTTGTGTGCATCTTTGAATACTTCTCTTCATGCTACACATCTGTATGTATATTAAAACATACATGTACATGTATAATTTTGGCTATTTTTTGCCTTTATAAATTTTGAATTATACCAAACACATCACTGCAATTTACTTCTTTTTCACTTAAAAAATTATTATGGACTGTATTCCTGGCCAAGAATGTATTTTTTCTAGTATGTGAAAGTTTTCTATTTATTTAATTGACATATAAATTTGAATATATTTATTGTGTAAAACAAGTTGTTTGAAATATGTATATGAACATCTATTGTGGAATAGCTAAAGTGAGCTAATTAGCATATGCATTACCTCACATACTTATTGTTATGTGATGAGAACCTTTAAATCTACTTAGTAATTTTCAAAAATAATGTATTATTTTAATGACTCTATAGTATTTCATGATAATATGCCATTATTTGTTCAAACTACTCTATTTTTTCAGTCAATTTAGTTTTTTCTGCTAGAAAAAAATTGTGTTGTAATTAACATACTTTTCATATATATTTATGTACTGGCTTATATGTTTTTTATATATATATATATAGGTTACACAAGAAAAAATGACATGAGTAGGTCAAAGTTGGAGTTTCTTTACTTTTGATCGGTATTACAAGAAAAATTTCCAAAATGGCTTATAGCAATTCACATTCTCATCAGAACTGAAGAGTATCTCTTTCTCCTTTTCCTGGATCAAGACTGAATTTAATCACACTTTTAATGATTTTGCCAATCTGTCCCTTAAAAATGGGATCTCATTTTACTTTCAGTTTGCATTTCTCTTACTTCTAGTGAAGTTCAGTATCTTTTCATACATTTATTGACCGTTTACAGACACTAATTTCCATGAGCAATCTCGGATTTCCTAGGCCACTCTCAGAACTCTCCAGAAACAGACTATATGAGGAGAGGCAGTTGTAAGCACATTCTATTTCAATTCTTTAAAAATAAGCAAGTTAAGTCACTTCCATTTTATTGTATTTAAATTAATAGTACATTTCCATGGCCCATGGCCTAGAGACTTTATGAAGTGATGAAGGAAAGTACATAGGGAAAAATCTTCCTCCCCACCTTTTCTTCTTGTCAGTCAATTCTTCTCCCAGTAGACAAAGGTACTAGTTTTCTTATGAATTCTTCCAGAGTTATTTTATACAACACACACACACACACATTTATTCCCCCTTTAATCGGATTTTCCACCCTAGATCCTGAAGTCCCAACTCAGCCCCTCATTGACTGGGCTACTCATTTAACTTCCCTCAGGCCAGCTTTCCTTTTGTTCAGTTGAGCTTCTGGGAGAATCAGGAGAAGCATACCGGTAATTGTCAAAGAGTTGACCACAAAACCATGGGATATTCTCCCCATTAAACAAACTGCAAAACCATGCTTCTCCCTACCATTTGTCCAACACTCTGTTGTCAGGTGAGTACATGTTATTTAATTAATGGAAAGGGTGTTGGGCAGTCTCCAAAAGCACCTTTTCACACATTTATTGACCACTTACTGCTCCTATTGTGCTAATTGTTCATAGCCTGTTTCTGTCTTTTTGTTATCAATATCTAGTCCTTTTTGTATACTGGAGATATTGTATATTCTATGTTTTGTATTTTTTTAATTCTCTAATTTTTCTGTTGACATTGTTTATGCTATGAGTTTAAAGCCAGAAAAGATGTCTTGGAATAGGATGGGTAAAAAGCTGATAAAAGCTATAAAACACTTGGTGACTTTTGATATGCCTAGCAACCACGTGGCTGCCCCATGTCCTCTTGTGCACATACCAGAGCTGTGTCCTTATGAGAGATAAATGACTCCAGAACAGGCCTATCATGTCACCTGTGGGGCTTTTACTTAATGAAATAAGAAAGCAAGGCATAGCCTTCTCAGCCTGACAAATTGGACACAGACGTGAGAGTGGCTCTTTGTCAAAATGAAGGCAGAACACATCTTTTAAGACATTTTGAATGAGCATGAGCAGTCAAGGAGCATACAAAATAATAATAATAATAATAACAACATATGTATTCCAAAAACAAGTTTTGTTTCTCTGCATGATGGCGTAGTTGATATTCTTTCAGTGTTAATTTTATCTCATTTATATGGTGCTCAGGTCTTAAAAGAACTACAAAAAAGGTAAACTCAAATATTTATATTTAAATTTCCTATTAACTGAATTGTCTTTGACTGTGAAGTGATTTTGAGTTGAGATGTATGGAGCAACAGTGCTGTGAACGTAGGCCCTCCCTAAATACTACTTGACTGAATAAATAAAAATGTCTCAAAGAAGTACATTTTTGAAATGGGCAGAAATTTTGTGTGGTCTGATTTCCTCACTTTCCAGATAAAGAACTTGAAATCCAGGAAAATAGGTGACTTGCCGCGATCAGCTAATAAGTCTGTGGCAATATCAGGACAAAGATAGGCCCTTTGCTTTTGGTATCTCTGCCCAATACTCCTTCCATTAATTATTAATAAAATGTACGCACCTGACTGTCTAACAGAGACGATGGTAGGGGAAGCTTGATTTTGCAGTTTGTTTAATGGGAAGAACATCCCATACTTCTGTGGTTGATTCTTTGATAATTACCAGTATGCTTTTCCTTCATGCTCCCAGAAGCTCAACTGAACAAAAGAGGAGAGCTGGGATGAGGGACGTTAAGTGACTGGCCCAGTCAACTGGGGGCTGAGTTGGGACATCAGTGTCTACTTGTGACTCTTGCCCTATGGTGCTAGTATAAGAGAAGGCAGCCTCAGAATGAAGATACTTGTCTAAGTAAACCATGGAATCTCTATTATTGTTTCCATTTTGCAGTAAGACTAGTTGTTATCATATTTTATGAGTTTCATAAACTTCTGCCATGAATATGATGACGAGGGTTCTCAACTATTTTTACCTCCGATAAGATGGTCAAATGTCTTATCTGGTATGATTGGTGGTGGCCTACACCCAACTTGGACATTGATCTGAAACTGTTTCTAGGCCAATAAATTTTTTATCTGTCTTATAAAATATGTCTTCCCTCTTTTGCTGATACCATTCCTGGCACGTCTCAGATGCCTCGTATAGCCACTAATTTCCACAGGCAATCATGGGCTTCCTTGGCGACACTCAGAACTCTCCAGAAACAGACTTTCATATGAGGAGAGGCCATTGTAAGCACATTCTATTTCAATTCTTTACAAATGAAGAAGATAAGTCACTTCCATTTATTTTATTTAAATGAATAGTACATTTACATGGCCCAAAGACATTCAAAAGTATATAAGAAAAAGTACACAGGGAAATATCTCCCTCCCTCCCCACCTTTTCTTTCTGTCAGCCAATCCTTCTCCCAGTAGACAAAGATATTAGTTTTCTTATATATTCTTCCAGAGCTATTTTATACAATATATACACACACACGCTTACACGCACACCACATGTATTCCCTCTTTATTCACAAATGATTGCCTTCTACACATGCTGTGCTATATTTTGAGTTTTTCACTTTATTGGACCATATATCTTGGAACTCTTTCCTTATAATTAGGAAGAGTAGTTCCTTATTCTTTTCATGGCTACCGAATAAATATTCCATTCTGTGGACACATTTGTTTAACCAGCTATTAATAAACATTTAGATATTCTTTTAAACATTTGTTATTACAGAAAGGTTACAATAAATAACTTTCTATGTGGATTAATTCATTCATATGTGAAAATACATTTCCATTGGGTAAATTCCTAGAAGCAGAATTGCTTAGGACATAGCATAACCTGCACTTATTTTGATAGATATTGCCAAATTTCCCTACATGTGAATGTTAGGTGATTGATCACCATATAAGACATTTTTGCTTCTTTAAGATCCTGTGAGCTTGAATACAGGTGCTTTTGGTTTGGGTTAAGGAAGAAATTTTTATCAAGTAAAGAAAGAGTAAGGTAATTGTAACAGTTGATACTAGCAACAAATATTTCCATAGCATTAGTATGTTCCAGCATTGTGCAAAGAGCTGTGCATTGGTCTGTAAGTAAATATTTCACCTAGCCCCTCCTTCATCCTCAAAGAGTTGTGAATCCTCTATATTTTCCACATTTGGCCTAAAATATTTTCCAGCAGTCTTCTAATAAGACATGTAATTTGGGGAAGATACTTATTTCAGCTGCTTAGCGTCATGTCTTTTCTCATGTGATCGTTCGAAAGAAGTCGAAGTCCTCCCTTCTTTATACCATTCCCTCTCCTTTCTTTTTGCCATCTTGCCGATTTCCTTCCTTCTCTCCTTGCTCCCAGCTATAGACTTCTCTGACTCTCACTGCACCACACTGCCATGAGGGAGGAGCAGGTACGAATAAGTTTTATCAGAAGCTTTTTCTTATTTCCATATACAGTATGTGTTGGACTCGCTCCTTTCATGGAGTTGGGCGGCTGCTGATTTCTATGTTCTTCTTTTTAGCTTATCCAAAATTTCTTTTTGACTAATCAAGAATGAGCCATTTTCCTAAATATTAATTTTTATTTTCTTTTGTTACCAGCACAATTGACTTTCTGTTTGGAGCTTGTTTTCTCAATGAAATACCACTCTCATCTCTCCGTGGTTTACTCTCAGGGAGCTGTGAGCACTAATGAAGGCACTTGCATGGTCTTCCCCCTGTGCTAGGCTCTGTTCTGAGTTCTTTGCATACTGCATGGTAAGGGGTGGGGGGAGGGTACAATTCTTTGGTGCCTTCTCAGATGTCCCCAACCACATCCTTCTTCAACATTCAACTTGCATCTGCTACCTCTCCATTTTAAGACCTGGCCAACACATGGAATCTAGCTTTCAAAGTGCCTGCCAAGGGACCACATGATGCTATTGGTAGTAGAAAGGAGTTAGCTCTCTGCAAAGTGAACATTGGCCATTGGAATTCAGAGGCAGAAAGGAGCCAGACAGGTATGTTCTCTTCCTTTCTATCTTTTGTGGGCTGCTTTGAGATACAGCAACTCTTTGCAACCCTCCCACAAAAATACCGTGAAAGTCCTGTGTGTGGAAACAACACCTGCTGAGCAATGCACTGTCTTCTTAGCTGCTTGTGAGGTAACCAGCATAGAACACATCACAATGCATTTCATTGTACCTCCATTTCCCTTCTACCCTCACTGTCTCCACCCTAAGCTTGGAATCCCACATAAATTATTCTTAATATAATGTTTGCTTCCAGATCATCTTTCTAGAGGACTCCAGCTAAGATCTGTACATGAACCAATTTAATTCTTATGAAAACTCTACAAAGTAGATAACTAGTAGTATTTCTAGTAGTATTTCTTATGTGTCATAAATCTTTGGCAGTTGTTTGGGAAATGTAGAAACTGTTGAAACTGAATTCCAAGAGTTTGTTGTAAGTGTGGTAAGCCTCACATTTACTTTCCTAAAATGTATATGTTGGCATGCACATTCAACAACTGATAGGGTAATCATATTTTCTGATCTAAGCATTAGGAAGTATGGCTTGATGTACGATGTAGCTCTCAATACTTCTCCCATGCTAGATGAAAAGTGACCCAGGAAATCTGAGACACATGGTTATAGTACATGCATATTATATTATGAAAGCAAGTGAATGCAAGGAGAAAGGTCTGAAAGAATTTCTTTACAGAGCTTTTTGTCAGAATAAGGTTGACTCTCCACATTTGACCTTCAACTCCCAGGAAGCCTGGGCTTAACTGCTTTGATTTACTCTCATAATAAGGTGATCAATTAATGTGAAAGGCCAGCTTTATGAGGCCTGTCTGGGAATGGTGCTGGAGACTGCTGTAGTGAGAGAGTTATACTGCCACTACTCTAAAAAAGGTCATTGGAAAAGAATCAAAGATAGCATAAATGATGGTTTACACATCAAAAATCTCTCTGTAGAACAGAGAATGTTGAACTTAATACCTCTTAGGGTTTGGTGCAGAGGTTGTGTAGTAAATATGGTTTGAGTTGTTGCTGTATAGGTTCTTTTATTGTCAAAAATTATGTTATTTGAAGCCCAAAATGTTCTTAGGATTAAATGAGAAGGCCCTGGAGAAGCATCATATGTTACTGGCTAGAATTGATTTCACTGTCATTAGGGTCTGTCATAGCTGTTTCATTACCCTGATGGCCAGTTGTTGGGGTCCAAGTTCAAAATGGCCGTTCTTTTTTTGAAACTGGATATTTAAAATAAGACAGCCACATTGAAGAGGAGCCCAGTTAGAGATTATCTTGACTTTATCATTTGGTCTACCCTGGCAACGGAGAAGAACAGAAAGACTTTTGCATGTGTCTTGGTTTGTCAGGAATGAGAGCAGCCTATTTGCTGCTGGGTCCCCAAGCATAATTATTATGTGGGTATGAGTGTGATGCATGACCATCTGAGAACAGGTGTTAGCGTTCTAAAGCCGGTGGCTCTCCCTGACATCCAAGATCCTCCCAGTCTCTGGGCTTGCCAGGGCCATTATTTGTCATTTGTTTAGTTTTCATCTTTCTGAAATAATATGACAGAGCACAAGACCACAGCTGTGCCTCTTCTCAAATCCTTTCATATTTAGACTTGGTTTTCGTCTGATGAGGAGAAATTCACCATAAAACATCATGTCTTCTGGTGATGGTTAACAGAGCCAAATAGGATGGCAATGTCACCTGGCTTTTAAAGAGGCTTAAATACTGAAAGGCCAGTTTGCAAGCCCCACATATTTTGTCGCTGACACCAAGCTGGGAAAGAAGCTAAAATATTTTGATCACTGGGTATGGGCCTTTGTGGCAGATGGTCTCTTCAGCAGTGTTCCAGTTGGGGCGAGGGGGAGGTCAGTGGGGGACAGAGGAGGGTATCCAAAGAGAATATATAAAGTCAAAGGGAGAGAAACTTGGCCTCATTTTACAAGGTTTTGTGCCAAATCTTGGAACACCCATGCGTCTCCAGTCAAGCAGGGAGAGGTTCCCATTCTGAGCAGAGTGACAGGGATGACAGTTCATTTAAACAGTCTGCTGGGCGCATTTGCTGAGTTGGAAGCCCAGGACCCAGGGACCCTGAACAGGATGGGAAAATGTGCGTGCCCATATCACTGGTCATGAAGTGGTGGGCTTCCAGATGGGCCTGCATAAACCCTTGGAAGGAAGAATGTTGACAGAGGCACATGCCTATGTAAAAGGCTTTGAGAAATGCAGCCAAGAAAATAGCTGAATCATCTGACTTCACCTTAGGTGACTTTGCATAGGACTAAAATCCCCGGCACAGCTCCATGTCTCAAGACCTGGATGCAGCCGGCCAGCTGGCTGGTTGGCAGTGGTCCAGAGACTGAGTTGCCTGGATGATTTGGCCCCACCCTACTCCTACCAAACAACCATTATGATAATGCAGATGCACTCAGAAAAAGCATGGGTCACCACAAGCTACAAAGGAGAGCTGGGGCTCTTTGAGGTCACAGGACTCTGCCAATTCCAACTTACCTGGGTTTTCTGTCTTGATATTTTTTATGTATTTGCCCAGAAACAGCAGCTTTACTGTAAAAACTCTTGGGCAGAAACAGTCAAATTATTTTTCCCAGGGGTCCATTGGGTACAGAAGTTGACATTGTGGGAAGGCCAGAGAATGGAATCAGTGTCATTGTAATGGCCCATCATGGCCCACTGGGCCTCCTTGGTTGAACACATTTTTCCCATACAGTTTCTTTGACTGGTAAACTTGGACTATTCTCTGTTGACTCAAATAACAGAGGCCATGATGAAGCCTCTTATGGGTCGGGGTTGTGAGACATGACACATTTAGTACCTATGTGGTGGCCGACTCAGGCAATGATTAGCTCAGGTGATATAGACTGGTGCAAAAGTAATTGCAGTTTTTACATTGTGGAAATTTGCTGTTTGATATTGCAATACATTCTTAAATAAATGTGGTTATGTTATACATCATTTTAATGCACATTTTTCACTTTATGTGTTTTTTTGCTAAAGACTTATTACTTGATGTTTATTTTGTATTTATTTTAGACTATGGAAATGATGTTAGACAAAAAGCATATTTGAATGATTTTCTTATTCGAGTTCAAAAATGGGTTGTAAAGCAGTGGAGACAACTCACAACATCAGCAACATATTTGGCCCAGGAACTGCTAATGAACGTATGGTGCAGTGATGGTTCAAGAAGTTTTACAAAGGAAATGAGAGGGTCGAAGATGAGGAATATAGTAGCCAGCCATTAGAAGTTGACAACGGCCAATTGAGAGCAATCGTTGAAGTTGATCCTCTTTCAACTGCATGAGAAGTTGCCCCAAAACTCAATGTCAACCATTCTATGGTCATTCAGCATTTGAAGCAAATTGGAAAGAAAAAAGCTTGATAAGTGGATTCTTTATGAACTGAGTGAAAATAAAAGAAAAAAAAATCATTGTTTTGAAGTATTGTATTCTCTTATCCTACTCAACATCATCAGCCATTTCTTGATCAAATTGTGACGTGTGACAAAAAGCAGATTTTATGCATTAACTGGCGATGGCCAGCTCAGTGGTTGGACCAAGGAGAAGTTTCATAGCACTTCTCAAAGCCAAACTTGCACCAAAAAAAGGTCATGGTCACTGTTCGGTGGTCTGCTGCTGGTCTGGTCCACTACAGCTTTTTGAATCCTAGCAAAACCATTACATCTGAGAAGTATGCTCAGCAAATCAATGAGATGCACCAAAACCTCTACTGCCTAAAATCAGCATTGGTTAACAGAAAGGACCCAATTCTTCTCCATGACAATGTCTGACTGCATGCTGCACAACCAACACTTAAAAAGTTGAAAGAATTGGGCTGCGAAGTTTTGCCTCATTCACCACACCATATTCACCAGACCTCTGGCCAACTGGAGACCACTTCAAGCATCTCGAAAATATTTTGCAGGGAAAACGCTTCCACAATGAACAGGATGCAGAAAATGCTTTCTAAGAGTTTGTCAAACCCCAAGGCATGGATTTTTATGCTACAGGAATGAACAAACTTACCTCTCTTTGGCAAAAATGTGTTGATTGTAATGGTTCCTATTTTGATTAATAAAGCTGTATTTGAGCCTAGTTATAATGATTTAAAATTCATGGTCCGAAACTGCAATTAGACCGGAACAGGTGCTGGTATCCAAAGCTGAGAGACCCATAGACAGTTCACATCACAGTACTCTGTGCAGACAACCCCCAACTACCAGTCCAGAGCTGAGTAGACTCACTGGGTGGCTAGACCCAGAAGAGAGACAACAATCACTGCAGTTCGGCTCACAGGAAGCCACATCCATAGGAAAAGGGGGAGAGTACTACATCAAGGTAACACCTTGTGGGACAAAAGAATTTGAACAATAGCCTTCAGCCCTAGACCTTCCTTCTGACCCTACCCAAATGAGAAGAAACCAGAAAACCAACTGGTAATATGACAAAATGAAACTCTTCAACACTTCCAAAAAATCACACTAGTTCACCAGCAATGGATCCAAACCAAGAATAAGTCCCTGATTTACCTGAAAAATAATTTAGGAGGTTAGTTATTAAGCTCATCAGGGAGGGATCAGAGAAAGGCAAAGCCCAATGCAAGAAAATCCAAAAAATGATACAAAAAGTGAAGGGAGAAATATTCAGGGAAATAGGTAGCTTAAAGAAAAAAATAACAAAAAATTCAGGGAACTTTGGATACACTTTTAGAAATGCAAAATGCTCTGGAAAGTCTCAGCAATAGAATTGAACAAGTAGAAGAAAGAAATTCAGAGCTCAAAGACAAGGTCTTTGAATGAACCCAGTTGAACAGAGACAAAGAAAAAAAGAATAAGAAAAAGTGAATGAAGCCTCCAAGAAGTCTGGAGATGTGTTAAATGACCAAACTTAAAAATAACTGGTGTTCCTGAGGAAGAAGAGAATTTTAAAAGCTTGGAAAACACATTTGGGTGAATAATTGAGGAGAACTTTCCCAGCCTTGCTGGAGACCTAGACATCCAAATACAAGAAGCACAAAGAATACCCAGGAAATTCATCACAAAAAGATCATTGCCTAGGCATATTGTCATCAGGTTATCCAAACTTAAGATGAAGGAAAGAATCTTTAGAGCTGTGAGACAGAAGCACCAGGTCTCCTATAAAGGAAAACCTATCAGATTATCAGCAGATTTCTCAGCAGAAACCCTACAAGCCAGAAGGGATTGGGGACCTATCTTCAGCCTCCTTAAACAAAACAATTATCAGCCAAGAATTTTGTATCCAGCAAAACTAAGCATCATATATGAAAAAAAGATATGGTCTTTCTCAGACAAACAAATGCTGAGAGAATATACCATTACCAAGTCACCACTGCAAGAACTGCTGAAAGAGCTCTAAACCTTGAAAGCAATTCCTAGAAACACAACAAAACAGAAGTCACACAGAACCTATAAAACAAAAATACAAGTTAAAAAGCAAAAGCAAAAACCAAAAAAAACCCCAAAGTACACCGGCAACAAAGAGCATGGTGAATGAAATAGTGCCTCACGTTTCAATACTGACACTGAATGTAAATGGTCTAAATGCTCCACTTAAAACATACAGAACCGCAGAATGGATAAGAACTCACCAACCAACCATCTGCTGCCTTCAGGAGACTCATCTAACATACAAGGACTCCCATAAACTTAAAGTAAAGGGGTAGAAAAGGCATTTCATGGAAATGGACACCAAAAGCAAACAGGGGTAGCTATTCTTATATAAGACAAAACAAACTTTAAAGCAACAGCAGTTAAAAGAGACAAAGAGGGACATTATATAATGGTAAAAGGCCTTGTCCAACAGGAAAATATGACAATCCTAAACATATATGCACCTAACACTGGAGCTCCCAAATTTATAAAGCAATTACTAATAGACCTAAGAAATGAGATACACAGCAACAGAATAATAGTGGGGGACTTCAGTACTCCATTGACAGCACTTAGACAGGTCATCAAGACAGAAAGTCAACAAGGAAACAATGGATTTAAACTATACCTTGGAACAAATGGACTTAACAGATATATACAGAATATTTCATCCAACAACCACAGAATACACATTCTATTCAACAGTGCATGGAACTTTCTCCAAGATAGAGCATGTGAAAGGCCATAGAACAAGTCTCAATAAATTTAAGAAAACTGAAATTATATCAAGCATGCTCTCAGACCACAGTGGAATAAAACTGGAAATCAGCTTCAAGAGGAACATTCAAAACCATGCAAATACATGGATATTAAATAACCTGCTCCTGAATGATCACTGGGTCATAAATGAAATCAAAATGGAAATTAAATTTTTTTCAAACTGAATGACAATAATGATACAACCTATCTAAACCTCTGGGAAACAGCAAAAGTGGTGCCAAGAGAAAAATTCATAGCCCTAAATACCTACATCAAAAAGACTGAAAGAGCACAGACTGACACTTAAAGTCACACCTCAAGGAGCTAGAGAAACAAGAAGAAACCAAACTCAAACCCAGCAGAAGAAAGGAAATGACCAAGATCAGAGCAGAACTAAATGAAATTAAAACAAAACAAAACAACAACAAACCCACAAAAGATAAGTGAAACAAAAAACTGGTTCTTTGAAAAGAAAGATAAAATTGACAGACCGTTAGCAAGATTAACCAAGAAAAAAAAAGAGAGAAAATCCAAATAACCTCACTCAGAAAAAAAAAAAAAAAAAACAGGGGAAATACAAAAGATCTTCAAGACTACTATGAACATGTTTACACACATAAACTAGAAAACAGAAGAGATGGACAAATTACTAGAAAAATACAACTCTCCTAGCTTAAGTCAGGAAGAATTAGATACCCTTAACAGACCAATAACAAACAGCGAGATTGAAATGGTAATTTAAAAATTACCAACAAAACAAAGTCCAGGACCAGATGGATTCACAGCAGAATTCTACCAGACATTCAAAGAACCAATCCTTTTGACACTATTCCACAAAATAGAGAAAGAAGGAACCCTCCCTAATTCATTCTACAAAGCCAGCATCACCCTAATACCAAAACCAGGAAAGGACATAACCAGAAAAGAAAACTACAGACCGATATCCTTGATGAACATAGATGCTAAAATCCTTAACAAAATACTAGCTAACCAAATCCAACAACATATCAAAAAGATAATCCACCATGATCAAGTGGGTTTCATACCAGGGATGCAGGGATGATTTCACAAATGCAAGTCAATAAATATGATATACCACATAAACAGAATTAAAAGCAAAAATCACATGATCATCTCAATAGATGCAGAGAAAGCGTTTGACAAAATCTAGCACCACTTCATGATTAAAGCTCTCAGCAAAATTGGCATACAAGGGACATACTTTAATGTAATAAAAACCATCTATGATAAACCCACAGCCAATATAACACTGAATAGGGAAAAGTTGAAGGAGGGCTAAATCTTGAAACAAATCCTGGAAACACAACAAAACAGATGCCCAAGACAAAGAAGCCCACTCTCACCATTCCTCTTCAACATAGTACTGGAAGTCCTAGTCAGAGCAGTCAGATCAGAGAAAGAAATAAAGGGCATCCACATCCGTAAAGAGGAAGACAAACTGTCCCTGTTTGCTGATGATGCAATTGTTTACCTTGAAAACCCTAAGGACTCCTCCAGAAAGCTCCTAAAACTGATCAAAGAATTCAGCAAAGTTTCTGGATACAAGATTAATGTACACAAATCAGTAGCTCTTCTATACACAAATAATGACCAAGGGAAAAATCACATCAAGAACTCAACCACTTTTAAAATAGTATAAAATGAAATGAAATGAAATAAAATAAAATACTTAGGAATATACCTAACCAAAGAGTCAAAAGACCTCTATAAGGAAACTACAAAACACTGCTGAAAGAAATCATAGATGACACAAACAAATGCAAACACATCCCATGCTCATGGATGGGTAGAATCAATACTGTGAAAATGACCATACTGCCAAAAGCAATCTACAAATTCAATGCAATTTGCAACAAAATGCCACTATCATTCTTCATAGAATTAGAAAAAACAATTATAAAATTCATGTGGAACCAAAAAAGAGCCTGTGTAGCCAAAGCAAGACTAAGCAAAAGGAACAAGTCTGGAGGCATCACATTACCTGATTTCAAACTGTATTATAAGGCCATAGTCACCAAAATAGCATGGAACTGGTATAAAAATAGACACATAGACCAATGGAACAGAATAGAGAACCCAGAAACAAACCCGAATACTTACTGCCAACTGATCTTCAACAAAGCAAACAAAAACATACAGTGGGGAAAGGACACCCTTTTCAACAAATGGTGCTGGGATAATTGGCTAGCCACAGGTAGGAGAATGAAACTGGATCGTCATCTCTCACCTTACACAAAAATCAACTCAAGATGGATTAAGGACTTAAACCTAAGACCTGAAACTATAAAAAGTGTAGACGATAGCACTGGAAAAACCCTTCTAGACATTGGCTTATGCAAGGATTTCATGATCAAGAACCCAAAAGCAAATGCAGCAAAAATAAAGATAAATAGCTGGGACCTAATTAAACTAAAGAGCTTTTGCACAGCAAAAGGAGCAGTCAGCAGAGTAAACAGACAACCCACAGTGGGAGAAAATCTTCACAAATCTATGCATCTGACAAAGAGCTAATATTCAGAATCTACAATGAACTCAAACAAGTCAGTAAGAAAAAAACCAAACAATCCCATCAAAAAGTGGGCTAAGGACATGAATAGACAATTCTCAAAAGAAGATATACAAATGGCCAATAAACATATGAAAAAATGCTCAACATCACCAATGATCAGGGAAACACAAATCAAAATCACAATGCAATACCACCTACTCCTGCAAGAATGGCCATAATAAAAAAATCAAAAAACAGTAGATGTTGGCATGGATGCAGTGAACAGGGAACACTTCTACACTGCTGGTGGAAATGCAAACGAGTACAACCACTATGGAAAACAGTATGGAGATTACTTTAAAAAACTAAAAGTAGAACTACCATTTGATCCAGCAATCCCACTACTGGGTATCTACCCAGAAGAAAAGAAGTCATTATTTGAAAAGGATACTTGCACTGTCGCATGTTGATAGCAGCACAATTCACAATTGCAAAATTGTGGAACCAACCCAAAGACCCATCAATCCACGAGTGGATAAAGGAACTGTACTCTGTGTGTGTGTGTGTGTGTGTGTCTGTGTGTGTGTATATATATATATATATATAATGATGGAATACTATGCAGCCATAAAACGAATGAATTAACAGCATCTGCAGTGACCTGGATGAGATTGGAGACTATTATTCTAAGTGAAGTAACTCAGGAATGGAAAACCAAACATCATATGTTCTCACTGTTATGTGGGATGTAAGCTATTAGGACACAAAGGCATAAGAATGATACAACAGACTTTGAGGATGTAGGGGGAAGAGTGGGAGGGTGGCGAGGGATAAAAGACTATGAATATGGTGCAGTGTATACTGCTCCGGTGATGGGTGCACCAAAATCTCATGAATCACTGAAGAACTTAACGTAACCAAATACCACCTGTACCCCAGTAACTTATGGAAAAAAATACAAAAACTAAAATAAAATAAATAAAGAAAAAAGAAAATTCCAACCGGGTGCAGTAGAAATAGCACTTTGGGAGGATCACTAAAAACAAACAAACAAACAAAAAACCAACCAACAAAACCCTGCAATTACTTTTGCACCAACCTTGAGCAATATCTGTGTGCAAAAACCTGTTCCATTCTTAGGGGAAGAGAAGAGAGGAAGCTGGCTCCCAAGAAGTATAGTGCTTAGGAAGCTGGCTCCCAAGAAGTATAGTGCTTATGGTTATAAAATTGTGATTTGCTTCTTTTTTTCTCGACATAAAAACATCAACTTAAGCTCCAAAGTGATTATTCAGAGCCAGTAGTTTAGAACACCGGACTTGCAGTACCATTTCCCTTAACAATACACAAAAAGTGACCGTAAGAGAAAACAAATCAGAAAATGAGGTTTTTTTTTTTTTTTTTTTTTTTTTGGCACACTCATATAAAGACATGATGGCATATAGTATATTACAGTTTATAAAGTGTTTCATGTGCATTTTTATATTTTATTTTTGCAACAAGTATGGATGCCCAGTTTTACAGATGTGGAAACAGTTTAAAAAGTTCAAGTGATTTGCCCAAAGGTAGACAGCTCATGAATGCAGAGCAGGGACACAAAGACACGAGTTTACAATTTCTGAAACAAGGTCTGGCATTCTTACTCTTTTTTTTTTTTTTTTTTTTTTCCACAGCTGCCTCACTTATGTAAAGAAAGTGTTAAGTGAGTATCACTGTGAAACCTGTAGATTTTTAACTAGGGAACATTTAAAATGGAAATAGCCTAGTAGAAATGAGGCTAACTTTCCCTCTTTGAGGAGGCAGGGAATTCACTTAGGAAAAACTGTACTATTAGCTAGGAAGAGTGTAATCTAGAAGGGAGAGGTCCTTTCTGTTCCTGCCTCCCCTATGCTGAAGCAGAGAGGCAACTGGAGGAGATGGTATTTTTTTGCCAGCCGCTGGCACACATTGTTAATCACATTTTGTTCTTGTTGTGTTTTTGCAGTGTAGGTCCGGGGTAGGAAGTGAGACAGGGGCGTTGAGCTTCTCTGTCCTTACCAAGCGTTCTGATAGAAGCTGCTGGAAAATTGCAAAAGGAGATGTAACATGTTCAAGTTGTCTTCTATTTTAAAAAATCTTTTTGTGTAATTTCAGACATACAGAAAAGTCACACAAATAGTATACAGAACTCCAATATATATTTAACCCAGATGTTTACTACATTTTCTTTTCCTTTACCCTCTTCCTCTATACATGTACAGATGCACATACATGCACACACACATCCCCCTGCAGATATTTTCTGAACTTTATGAGAGTAAATTACCGACATAGTGGACTTTTTCATTTATAAATCTTTGATGTAGTTTGGATATTTGTTCCCTCCAAATCTCATGTTGAAATGTGATTCCCAGTGTTGGTGGTGGGGCCTGGTGGGAGGAGTTGTGGTAGTCTGGTAGGATCCCTCATGAATGGTTTTGTGCCCTCCCCCGGTAATGAGTGAGTTCTCACTCTATTAGTTTATGCTAGAGCTGGTTGTTTTAAAAAGCCCAGCACCTCCTCCTCTCTCTCTTTTGCTCCGTCCAGCATGCGTAAAAGCTTCCTGAGGTCCTGACCAGAAGCAGATGCTGGCACCATGCTTCTTGTACAGTCTACAGAACTGTAAGCCAAAATAAACCTCTTTTCTTTAGAAAGTATCCAGCCTCAGGTATTTATAGCCATCCAAAACTGGCTACTGCAATACTTGACTACATGTTTCCTAAAATCAGGATATTCTCTTACATAATCATAGTGCAAATATTAAAAATCAGGAAATTAATATTGTAGACTGTTTCTCCATTTGGGCTTGTCTGATGTTTGCTCATGTTGATACTCAGATAATGAATTTGGGGCAGAAAAAGTGCAGAGGTGATACTGTGTCATTTTTAGGGGACTCTATCCGGAGACATAATGATTTTGCTTTGTCCTATTACTAGTGCTGGTAGCTTTGATTTCCTCATGTCTGCCAGGTTTCTCTATGGTTAAGTTACTATTTTTTCCTTTCTATTTAATTAGTATCTGTTGGGGGAGCTAATTTGAAATTATGTAAACATCTCACTGTTCCTCAAGCTTTTACTTTGATTTTAAGATGTTAAGCAATACTTTCTTGAATTAATTATTTATATGGTGGTTTCTTAATAGTGATTTTCTCAATATTTTATTTCTTCTATATTTATTGGTTGGTTTGCTACTATAAGAAATAGGTTTTTTCATTTTTTAAAAGATATTTTTATCACCATGAACTCAGATTCCTATTTTACTCAATGGGTTATAGTTTTTTATTGTCATTATTTGTTTTGGTGGTTAAATAAAATGAAACCAGGATGATAATTCTGAGGTCTGTTCAGTGTCAGTTTCTTTAAGCTAGCTTTGACATGTCCCCATCATTCTTTGAGCATTTCCTTACTTTCTGTGACAAGTTGGTCCAGGCTCATTTTGCATTTTCCCAGCTCCAGCCTTAGAATCAGCCATTTCCCAAAGAAAGATCCCTGGTTTCTTTTAATACATAGGATTTAGAAACCAAGAGCTAAGCATTAGGTGTGCTTATTGCTATAAGGGTATTATTAATTGTAGATTCTCTCAGTGAAAAGAGATAAGACATAGATATATGTGAGTTTATATATGTGGTATGTATAGAAGCACTGTGAATTCCTACTGATTTCTCCATTTCCCATTAAATACCACAGTTTTCCTTTTTCAATATTTATAATGGCCTTCTCCAATAGTGAGAAATAAGACACCCAATGTCCACAATCCATTTGCTTATTTTCACAATTCTAGAATATACAGTAATGCCAGAATTGCTTACCCATACCTCTGTGGGAAAGGAACTTATGCCCAGAGCTCAATATTTGTTCATTCCTATTTTTCTTTAGCCTGAAGACGTACAGTCCAAATAATATATTTGGAAGTAATTTGCATTAGTTTTTTTCCTCTTCAGTACACTTATGTTATTCATTTAAAATATATTTCAGTTTATTCTTTTCTGTATATATTCCATATGGGTTCTTATCTTAATCTCAGAGCCGGAAGTGTTCAAAGAGGTAAACTCAGAGACATGTCACTGTGCCGCTTACTGCTTTCATCCTTTTCCATCCTATCTTTTCCACTCAGTGCCTTCTGCCCCCTCACCCCAGTAAGTTCCAGTTATTAGTTCCTTATTTCTTTCCTATATTTCTTTTTTGAACAAAAGAGAAGATACAAGGATATTTTCTTATGTGCTATTGAACCACTCCCTTTTGAAAAAATTTAGTTTAATGTTTAAATATTGACAAATATAGTTGTATGTATTCACGGGGTACATAGTGATGTTTCAATACATGTAATACATAGAGATCAGATTAGAGTAATTAGCATATCCATCGTCTCAAACATTTGTCATTTCTTTGTATCAGGAACATTGAATAATAACCTCCCTCTGGCTATTTGAAAAAATGTGTTATTGTTAACTGAAATCGTCCTACAGTGTGAACCACTCTGCTTTATCATTTGTTTCTAATATTTTGCAGTGAAAAATAATGCTGACCCTTTGCAAACATATTTTCATATTATTGGAGGTATATCTGTAAGGTAATTTCTACAAGTAGGACTCTAAGTTCAAAAGACAAGCAGATATGTTGTTTTTCTAGATGTTACCAAATTCACCTTCATAAGGGTTATTGCATCACTTCAGCAATACATAAGAGTTCCGGCTTTCCCACAGTTTTGCCAACAGAGTATGTTATTATACTTTAAATAACTCTACTTATGACATATTGGTATAGTTTTAATCTGCATTTCTTTTATTGTGAGTATGACTGAACATCTTTTCATTTACTTCAGCTGTTTGTGACATCATATATCATTTCTGTGAATTGTCTGTTCATATCCTTTATTCATTTTTATACTGGGGGTTTTTTTTATTTCTCCTTATTCTTTAAGAGTTCTTTAAAAATGAGGGATACTATTATCCCTTTATTTGTGAGACATGTTGCAAATATTCTTTTTAAGTTGGTCAATTGTCTGCTGTCTGCTTAACTTACACAAAGAAATAGTAATCTTAGCAAGTAAAGAATAAACATTCCCTTTCTATTTTGTTTAAACTATTTGTATGCTTACTAATCATTTTTACCCCATATACTATAAAGGTAAACTTCAACAGAGATTTGAATTGATAACATTTTATAGAGAGGCATACAGCACTGCCTGTTCATTTGTTCTGGTTTGAATTCTAAAAGTGAAGAAAAATGTGAATAATAAAAGCACAAATAAATAAATGTCTCAAATTAAAAGGTTGCTTCTTCTTTTTCCCCTTTTCCTTAATTTTTTTTTTTTGAGATAGAGTTTCACTCTTGTTGCCCAGGCTGGGTGGAGTGCTAAGGCCCGGTCTTGGCTCACTGCAACCTCTACCTCCCGGTTTAAGCAATTCTCTTGCCTCAGCCTCCGGAGTAGCTGGGATTATAGGCAACTGCCACCACGCCCAGCTAATTTTTGTATTTTTAGTAGAGACAAGGTTTCACCATGTCGGCTGGTCTCGAACTCCTAACCTCAGGCAATCCACTCGTCTTGGCCTCCCAAAGTGCTGAGATTACAGGCATGAGCCACCGCGCCTGGCCCTTTCCCCTATTTTATTGTTTTCTACCCTTAGTATCAATTCTCTTTAGACCAAGAACACTCTGCATAAATGTTTATCTTTAACTAACACAGGTTTGTTGCTCTTTGAAAATTTATTCACCACTCTCTTCTTTTTTGAAATGTTACATGTTTGTCTTCTTTCTCATTAGTTTCTTGTCGATGTCCAATATTTTGTTTGCTGTCTAGTATCCCCGGAGGTATAAGCAATGCCTTTCCCTGTGCGTTTGCTCTGTCAGTCCCTTTGGTACCATGTTTAAAACACTCTTCTTTTTTAGGATGATCACTTCTTAGTTGGTTAGTGAAATGACACTAGGGGCATGAAACCATGTGGCATTAAGCAAAGTGTGTAAGCATTGGGAGATCTCCTAGAAACAAGCTTTGGAAGTCTGAGAGTCATTAACAGGCCTCCGTAATTGGCAGGGGTTGGAGGTGGGAGAGTGCTGGACAGAAAGTACAGTATGGGGTAAATAGGCTCCACTCCTTTGGAAGTGGAGCACTTTCTGTTTCTTTTCTTTCCATTTTTTTTTTTTAAATGCTTAGATTAAGGTAGCTTTGAGAGGAATTAGGAACAGTTTCCTGAGTGCTTTCCATGTCCCCCTTTTCATTACCAGGCCGTTATATACACATCTGCCCACACAACACGGTAAATCCAGGAGCAGGGATCCTCAGAAGCATATTCTGAAATTACTGGAGAAGGAAAAGAGAAGCTAAAGCCTGGAGGGCAGTAGAACCACAGAATGCAAACACATCCGTTCTGCTGTTAACTGTTTTACTAGGGAATGCTGGTTACAGACCGTGACATAAGAGAGCAAAGGTTGTGGAAACACCACTGCAGAAAGCGGTAGAAAGAGTAATAAGAGAATAATAGTTAAAAACAAAGTGTAAATTTCCAGTGCCCACATGGGTTTGGAAATGCTTACAAGTGGTGTCATGCAGAGCAAATTTTATGGGTTGTCTCTGTTCACTCCAATCCTCCTGCATATTTACCTTTGGAGATGATGTAAACAGAAATCAATAATACATAGGTTGATTAAAAGGCTATTATCTAAAGAGTATTATAAGTATTGCTGTACAGCCACGTTTTACTCTTTCTTTTCTTTTTTATTGGCAATTCAAAATTCAGTATCTATGATTTGCGAGGAAACATAAAAAAGTAAGTAATGGAGACCCTGTGACAATACCGGTTCCCTTAACTTACATTCCTGAGTTCTTCTTACTAGATGTGTTTTTCTTTACATGGGATAGGGAACAATAATAGCTCAATGATTCTGAAGGATTCAGCTTTTGAATAAAAGCCATAGACACAGAACAAAATTGAGGTAATAAAAAGAAAAAAAAAGCAAAACATTTTGTATATAAGTAAAAACCTTATTTGTACCCTTACTTTATAATAATCTCTTCTCCATTTTATTCTTGACTCCCAAATTTTTATGCTAAACTTTATCTGTTTTAGTGCAGGGTCACATATTCATGTGAGGCTTTTAATGTTTTCACATAATAGAAATTCAGTTCACACCAAGTTAGCCCCTCATATGCCGAAGACTGCGGTAGGTGTGGTGGAGCATGCAAAGAAAAGCTCAACATGGTCTCAACTCTGACAATGTAATCCTTTAGTATAGGGATAGCAATCTAGAAATTTGAGAAATGGGCAAAGCTAGCAAAGCAGAAAAAACTCTGGGGAGGTCATCATGACTCCCTCAGGTTCAGAATTGAAGTCCTAGCAGAGCAGTGCTCTCAGCTCCTTCCAAGGCCCACTTAGCCTGGGACACTCCCCACGCTCACAGCAATCAAAGATGATACACAGCTGTCTTACTGCCTGCAAAGAGAAGCAGAAGAGAGGAGATGAAGTTTTATTGATAAAACAGAAAGCAGGGTCAAATCACCTAGGTTTGCTGTTTGCAGAACTAGATTATTGAAAGCAAATCAGATACAGCTCTGCAAATATAAAGCATCTTTATACATAAAGATGTTGAGAAGCAGTCATGATATAGCCTGTGTAATGAACTTATTTTAGAACAAAGGGCAAAATAAGCAGATTATTTTTCACACAATGGGATGCACAGATGTCATTTACCCATGCACTGACTGATCTTCTGTTTCTTATTCGTCTCTTCCTGCAGCACACAAACTCTTTGTGGACAAAATTATGAACAGTTATGTGCACACATAAGAGTTCTTCAACAGATAGGTCAGGGGTAAAATGATAGCGGGAGATTTGAGGATAGATAGCATCATCTTTTTTCCTCTAATTACAGGATGAGTAAATACATGAAAGAAAATGTACTAAGTGTAGCTAAGAAAAATCACAAAATAAAAATTATTCACAAAATCAAACACTCGGATCATCTGTTATATCTTACTAAGTCTATCCTCCTAAATATGTGTAGATAATATAAATGGGCATATCAACAAAACCATTGGAACATTTAGTTAATAATGTGTCTGTCTTCTGTGCATCTCGTCATTATTTCTCTCTTCGTGATAATGTTTATCAGATTATATTGATGTATCATACTTCAGTATGTTATTGTTGAAAATTATATTTTTGTTGTTTTTCAATATTACTTTTATAATAATATCTACCCTTCATTGGATGTTTATAATCTCTCCTGGACTTCATTAAGCAACATTTACTGGACAGTTTCAACCCATTGGTTCTTATCATGGGATTAATGTTTTCTGCAGTCATACCTCCCAGCCTTGCTATTTTGGATCTTGGTTCTTTGTTACACAGCAATTTCATAATGACATACAAAGAAAATTCCATAGTGTTCCCATCATTTTCAATTATTAGCCATTTTCCTAGCTTAAAACTCAAACTCGAGTACAGGACCATTCTTCCCAGAGTCCTGTAGAGACTTCTTCATCACAGACTTCCCTGATGTGGAGAAGCACAAGATTGAACCTGACTGAGCAATTTCCAGCCTCCTTATCTCCCACCACCCACCTCCTATGTCCTTTGCTTACAGGACAGCATTCTGCAGGAGGGCCCTAGCAAAATGGCGGCTCAACCCTGGCTATCTCTAGCAGTGTTTCTTGCCAGACAGAAACTCAGGCATTTCAGCCCCACAAAATGAGGAGGATGCAGCTTGCCTCTGCATTATGCTCCCTCTACGTCTACTCTATTACCTCTCACCAATTTGCTCTTTTTTGTTTCAGGTAGCCACAAATTGATCAAAAAGCTACTTAAAATGCCAACTTTTCCTTCTTGCAGAGATCCTTCATCTTTTCAAGTGATTCATCTGATACTCTACCTATCTAGCCCCTCTTCACACTTAGTTAAATCATGCCCCTTGGGAGAAAAAAACCCATAGTCATGTCTCTCCCAACCTAAAGGAGTTGACAACTCATTAATCTGAAGATTTCCTTCTCTTTTCCTCACCTGTCTTTTGCTTGTTTGCTTGTATGAGCTAAAGTTTATACAGATGGTCTAAGTGAGTGTTAATCAAAACTTAATGTGCACCTGAGTCAGCCAGGAACTTTTTAAAGTGAAGATTCTAACTCCATAACTGTGAGGTGGGGCCTGAGAGTCCTATTAGGTTCCTAGGTGATGCTTATGCTGCTGGTTTATGGACCACACGTAGATTAGCAAGGGTCCAGTGATCATGGTTGATTGTGGTAAGACTATTCCCCCCCATCCCTTTTTTCTTTTTTTTTTCTTTTTTTTTTTGGGATGGAGTCTCACCCTGTCACCCAGGCTGGAATGCAGTGGTGCGATCTTGGCTTACACCAACCTCCACCTCCCAGGTTGAAGCAATTCTCCTGCCTCAGCCTCCTGAGTAGCTGGGATTACAGACATATGCCACCATGCCCAACTAATTTTTTGTATTTTTAGTAGAGATAGGGTTTTACCATGCTGGCCAGGCTGGTCTTGAACTCCTGACCTCATGATCCACCAGCCCTGGCCTCCCAAAGTGCTGGGATTATAGGCTTGAGCCACCGTGCCCAGCCTTTTCCCCCTTTTTAGAAGGCCCTAGAGGGCACTGTGGCCCCAGTGGTTGGCTGCTGCCCTGTAAATATGGGGTTCTAAATCATGTTCCCTGAACTTGAGCTCCATTGTTGATTTCAGGTAAGCATAAAAAGTTTCCTTCAGTATTTTTGTCACATATATTATCTTACTTCATTTTCACATAACATTAGTATTATCTCTGTTTTACTGATGAAGAAATTGAGGCTTCAAGAAGTTAAATTGCTCATCCAAGATTACATAATTACACATACACAAACCAAGAAAAAATCCCATTCTGTTCAGTCTCTCTTCAACCCTTTCCCCCAGTGATTCTTGCTACTGTGATAGTATCTTGCACCCTAGGGCAATTTTCACAAAAATTGCAATGAAATTGTTTGCTGTAATAACAATCAGAACTGAAGTTTATTAAGCATTACTATTAATAAATGCCAGGCCTAGTATTGATAACTTTTTCCCGCATTATTTTGTTAATTTTCACATCTGCTCAAAGAGATGGTTTAACTTTGGAGAAGTTAAGAAAGAAGTTAGGATTGATAGCTTCACTCCAAAGCCCAAGATGTGAAATGTAACATGATGTCGTGGTATATATGGCTATAGCAGTATCTTTTTGGTTTTAATCCCAGAAAAAGAGGTAATTCCAGTAAGCTACAGAAAGAAATAAAGATAGATAGATGGATGTTTGTAAGATGATTTTGTAAGTTGTAATAAAAAAAGCTTGCCACTAAATTATATGGAGATTTCTACAAACTTCCAACGCACACTTACTGAGATGTGATGATAACTTGTTAGGTCTGAACTGAATTGTTACATGGACTTAAGTGTTTGTCATTTCGTGAGCTGATGTTCCTGCAAGTTTACATGTCTGGGTCTCATGCTGATTTGTAGTATGAGTTGGAGTTTGTCACCTATAAAATTCTGGGGTTTCATTTGTAAATTCTAGAAAATTACTATAGAATTGAAGACCTGGATGCTCCAATGGCCTAGGAATATGAGGTGCAGAGGATCTAAGTGACTGTTCCAGGGTGACCGTGAGCTAGTTGTAGGCTTAAACTCGAATCCAGGTCTCCTGCAATGCACTCCAGGCCTTATTCAGTCAGGCTGTGTCTCATTTCCTTTTGCACAAACCTTTGGGGGAAATGTGCTAGTTCTGAATCTGTTCTCTATAACCTGTTAATGTCCCTCAAGGGAATAGGAATGTTAGGTATCTATACTGCAGCGTCCACGAGCAACACTAGCTTTTGCTCTCTGAGCCCAGCTCTTTGCCAATATGTGATTTCTCTGAAGACGTCAGGAGACCTAGCACAGGGCATAGCCAGTCCTGGAAATGTGAGCCCCTTCTGCTGTGTATCTATATGCCTGTGACCCGGCATCCTTTTGCCTTTAATGAGATTTTGCAGTGACAGGATTGGAACAGATTGCTGGCATTATGGCAGCCAGGATATTGTCAGGAGGAACTTGGCAGTGCTCGTAGGTGTTATGATGCTGGCTCTTTGCTCAAGGGCAAGAATATTAAAGGGAAAATTAGAGATAAAACAGAAAGTGAGAGGTAATGTCAGAAAAGTTCAGAAGATGAAACCAGTAGCGGTAAATATATAGAAAATGATTTGAGGTTTACACACTTTTGAGTCCTTGGTAAGTGAAGACAGAGCCAAGAATTGCTTCAGTGATATTCCTTCATAAATCTGCATAATAATCTCTCGGCGGGGCTTTGGTGAAATTACAAGTATTCATTTACTAAATTGGGTTCAGTGTCTGTATCACGCATGCCATATGAATATTCAGTGCAGTGAATGCTTCCCAAGCTATGTTGAAGTTAACACATAAGCTGAATATAACTGAAGTGGAACTCAAAATTGCATGCTTACTTTAACTTAACACAGGTCCTAGTGTCTTGAAGAATTGGACCCACCCCCACCCCCAATATGTCAATTAATACTCATTCTAATAAAACCAAATGTAAAGTGCTTTCAGTATTTGTATCTGATTTTTGGCATTAAGTAGTTTTCTTTATAACAGAGGATTAGGATAATAATACACAGGGCTCTGAATGGTTCCTTAGAACACAGTGGCAGCTGCCAAGCAGATTCAAGAAGAATGTTTAATTACAATACTCAGTAATAACAACAAAGAAAAAGTTCAATGAGAAGAAACAACTCTACTATGAGACAAAAGTCTGTGCTGAGTGAAAGAGGAACAGTGGACCACAGACATTTGTTGTAGCTGGAGTTGCCTTGGCAGCCGATGGACATTTCACCTTAAAACTTGAGCATTTTTCTTCTCGAAGCAACTCGGTTGGCTTTCTAGGGTAAGCATACAGAATCATTTCTATTTCCAAAAAATGCATTTTTCCACAAACTAAAATTAATAATTCTCAGAGAAGAGTGATCACTGCCAATTCTATATAGCAAAGGAGCACTTAACTAGGAGTCAGGCAGCTTGAGTTCTCATGCAGAACTCTGTAACAAACCAACTGTTTAAACCTCAAACAGCTGGTTGGTTTATCTGAGCCTCTCTTCACTATGAACTTTTCCATGATATTCTGATTATACATATATATTTTGATATAAAAATATTCCTTTGGAAAAATTCTTGATCATATTTTATATTGTCATAAAGTATAATGTGACTTCAGATCCACAGTAAATAGTCAAATGCAGCATGTGAAGTTTAATTGAAAGACAGTATTCACTTATACTTATTATATGGGAGGTATTATGCTAAATGTGCTTCACATGCAAAATGTCAACCAATAAGGTAGTTTTATTATTATCTCCATTTTGTAGGTGGAGAAATTGAAGCCTCCAAAATTGGGCAAAAGACACTTGCCCAATGTCTTGCCCAGTTAGTCAGTAGCAAAACTGAGATTCAAACTCCAGTTTCTTTAACTCCAATATGCTTTTAGCTATTTGCACCTCCTTCCTGTAGGACAACTGGATGCATGCTGAGCTTTTCTTGTCCATCACTAGTGTGTGCTGCAGAAATTGGTTTGGGTTCTTAATTGAGTGTATTAATCATCTAAAGAGGTCTAGAGTGAGATATGGGAAGAGCCTTGCTTAAATGACAAAGCTTTGAATTTCAGAGGCGCTGAAAGAGGGAGGCATGGAGGCTCAAATCACTATGCTTAGCCATGGGAAGCAATTGGAGAGGCAAGTTTTCTCCTATTTTTAAGGATATTACTTTCAGATATCTGTTGTTGTGAGGCAAATTAGATAAAGAAGCCTACAAATTAGCAATTAGCACCTGGGAGGACAGTCAGGACAGTGGGTTGCGCATACAAAACAGGAAGGAGTAACTTCTCACTTGTATGGGTCTTACCAATGCGAGGAGGTTTTGAAAAGCTAATGTAAGGATTTGGGGAGTGGTAAATCTGAAAAAAGAAAAAAAGGTTTATTTTAGCAGAGATAGTATGTCTGGATTAGAACACATAGAGGTTGCAGCTAGAGAATTGGGTGTGGAGTTTTCTTAATGATGGAAGACAAGCCAAGTCTGGGGAAAATAATTTAGTGGTGGTTATCAAAAGACATGAATAAAATATCTGGAAGGAGCTTCATCAGTCTCAGGTGATGAGGTGTCAAGATGTAGTCCCATCATAGGGAATGCTTCTCCATGGGAATATTTGTTCTTGGAGAGGTGCCAGAAGGGAAACTATGTGCCGAAGTCAGCTTAAGTTTATAGCAACGTACATGGAAAATAAAAAGATTTCCTAAACATGAAATTAGAGAAAATCCATTTTTCTGTAAAAACATTCAAAGTTAGACCATTATATCCCATCAAACATGATCATCTGATAGAATGGAAATGGCTAAGAATGACTTGCTAAGGAAAACTGTAGAAGAAGAATAGAAAGGCCTTTGGGGATTCTTATAACTAGGGAGAAGACTGAAGAATACTTTGAAGAGGTAGAAGGTGAGATTTATTATATCAAAGTTTAAAGACCTACAGAATGTAATTAATTGGGTTAGAAAGCAAGATTTGGCAATTGGCCTGAAGGGGAGGGGAGACCAAAGAGGTTCAGGGCGAATTGAGTTGACCTAAATTTGTCCTTGGATATTTGCTACTAACATGCCCTAGAAGGATCATTGCCATTGTTGAATTACCATAAAGATTAAAGTAAAACTTGTTTATCCTTATATTCATAGATTCAAGCCTGGTAATAGAGGGAGAGTCTTCCTACATTCATAATATAAATAAAGAAGCAGTCATTTGCCTATGAAGCTGCCCATGTCACATATTTAGAGTCAAAAAAATTTTTAAATAAAAAATGATCTAATTCCAATACATTTTTATTTTCATTAAATGCTACCGTGGTGAGTAAGCAAATGTAAATCAGGAAGGAAAGCATAACCAGGTCTTTGGAAAAGGTTTTAACTGTGGTGTTCCACTGATGGAGATGGTGTTTATAAAGTCAGATGACTGAAAAGAGGATCCTCCTTCCACACCCCGTAAGTGTCCTTGTTAGTGTGATTCTAGGCGGGGATATTGGAAATGTATGTATCCAGGGTTAGATGGGCCTTCACTACGCTCTGCTTAGCCAGCTAACAGAGCATGGAGCTCAGCCCCAAGGAGGTCAGAAGAGGATTCATGGTCCTTGGTGACTTTACTTAGGTTAAAATGAAGCATCCTGATTTCAGAAAACAACATTCAGTAGGAGCCCTGACCTTGCACTGGCAAGCAATGAAGCTGGAAAAATGCACCCTTAGGCCAGAACATTTTCAGAGGAGAGAGTTGACTTAGGTTCTTTTATTTAAATGGTTTTTACTTCATCAAACATTTTTTTTGTTATCTATAAGACAAATGATTAAAAAAAAATTCCTTGAAAGAATAACAAACCAAACAAAGGAGAAAGGATTTTTTGGTTTCTTCTCTAGACCTCTCTCCTTCCTTGGTAAGATCAGTTTCTCTGTGGATATAATTATCAGATCAGTAAACTGCAACCATGAACCGCAAAAGCAAAAGGAATTGTCTGATTTAAAAGTCAAAGGTGGTTTATCTTGGTTTTATACATTTTGATTATGATATATTGAATATATAAACAAAGTTGGGGTAACATGTCCAGACATACTAGTTTTCCATGTTGCAATCCTTTATTATGGAAATGGCCAGGCAGCATGTTCTGGCCAGCACTCAGTAGTCCTTTCAATTAATTTAAAGGGGCTACAACTTTTAAGATCAGATACCTATACAGACTTTAAATCTTGGATGAAGCACATTTCTGGTTCCTGTTGACTTCAGCAGAACTTGTTTTAGCACCAGTTTAACAACAATTGGTCACATTCAATGACCTTGAAAATGAATTAGGGGAAGGGAAGTGTTGGAGCAATCCACATGCGTATTTCCATTTAAAATTTAGCAAGCAGAAGTTAGGTGTTTCATGAGGGAGACTGAAGTTACAATAGAAAATAAATTTTTAAGCAACAATATGATGGAAATGTGTGATTTATTGGATGAGGAATAATGGTTTTGATCCTGAGTCTCAAATTTCCCATCTGAGTTATTTACTGAAAGCCATATATTTAATGTTTATTTCAGTGTGTCTATAAAATGGGAACAATTATTCCATCCTGCTCTACGTTAGAAATAAATAACATATAAATGGACTTTGAGATCATGAGATGAAGGGCTACTTAAATGTGAATTATTCAAAATCATTTAAAATGAACCCAACTGAAATTGTAGTTTAAAAAAGATTCTTATAAATGAATTAATTCAATTGAAGAAAAAAATTATAATACATTATAAAGGAATTACTTTTGAGAAGTTGAGCTTTAATGACTATGAAAAATTAGAGAAAATGCAGCAGATTAATTCACATTTAAGACATGGCTGTTATTGTATCAATCTCAAGTTAGAACCAGTATTTCCTGGAATTTCAAATGATCATTTGTTAGTATATGGGAGAGAATTCTGTATATGGACCATAATATAAGTACACAACATTATTATTTATTCCTCTATCCAAATAACACAGCTTTTATTATGTGACTCTTGTGTTCTAAGCAACATGCTAGGCCCTAGGAATGCCATAGGGAGAAAAAAGGAGTCCAGGACCTAGACTCACGCTATAATGGAGATGTCTTGAGTTCTCTTTTATTGCAGAAAGAAGATCTATCAAAATGTCAACAGAAAACATGAAGTGAGAGGGTGGACATCATCATGTAAAAAGGTTTTGGGATTTCATTGCTGAGTTCCAGAATATGGACTTAACATGAGGAAATGTAGAGTGTGGCCGTTGGACAAATTAATGAGCATGTTGCTGTGAGTTTCTGCTGGCCTTTTTTTTTTTTTCTCAGCTTGTCTACAATACCTAGAGCACCAGTGCTGAGAATAAAACAGAAATAACAAGTCTGAGTTGTTCTGTAACTAGATATATAAGGGACTGATCACCTTAGAGGATTTGCGAATCCTGGAATGTTGAGATGGGAGCACCTCGATGTTATTTTTCAGCTCTTCCACCTGAAAGGTGAAATCCATTAGGAGGATTTGAAGACAACAGAGAAGATTTTTCACCCTCATCTGCGAAAGGCAAAAAAAATTCATGTCTAGCTGATCTCATGGAAAATGAGGAAACTTATTTGTACAGTTTTAACAATCTTCTCTATGCTGATCATTAGAAAATGGCTAAATGTATTGCTTGGATAACAGACAACCCATTTTTATTTTTTATCATGCCTCGTACAAAGTTTTAGCTTTGAAAAATGGAGTGGAAAGGTGGGTGGGGGTCATCTCCCTTAACATCTTTTAGTTGTTATGAAGTCTGTTGAGATACTATGTCAAATTTTCTCCTCTTTCTGAAGTAACCCTGGGTCCTTTCAGAGGATACTGAGAAATTTGTAGAGACCAAAGAGTATCTCCCACTTTGACGCCATGTGCTGGCATTGCTTAATGCTGGACCATTTAGAAACTAGTGAAGTTGTATAATTTCACTTGGATTTTCTTGCTGGTTATTCCTAGTACAATTTACCTTGTTAATTTGTTCTTAATGAGTTCATCAGCAATGATTTAATACAACTTTGAGGAACAGCTTTCTTTAGTCTTTAATTCGCGACAGTTCCCCTTCTATTTGGCAGTACATTAATGGAAATGGAAAATTGCCTCATTCTAAATGTCAGAATAATACTGCACCAAAAACAATTCAGTCATGTCTTTCAAACCACGCACATATGGTTCATCACCAAATGTCACTCTTCTATTTCCCCCTTCCCCCCATGCCCTCCCCGCGCCTGTACTTTCCCTCTGTCTTTCTTTCCATTCGCCTGTCTCTGGTGATAATTGTTTGGATTAACTTTCCAATATCTTTACATAAGCTTCATTTCTCTTGTTGTCTGTATTTGTTAACAGTCCAGGAAGCAGTTCTCATTACACTAGTTTTACCTAGATCCTTGGAATTGGCAGAGTTCACAGATTAGGTGACAGCTACTGCTTTTAATATCACAAATGTCTTTCATCTGATCTCAAAAATGAAAAAAAGTTTCTTCAAAATAATTTTTTGTGCATATTTTTGGCCTGTTTGGTAAAGGTCTCTGTGTAAAGCCATGTTCCCCGCTCTATCTACATTAGGGCAATTCTTTTTTTCCTAGCACTATGTTCAAGCAAATTTCTTTCTAAGATGAATGCTTTTATTAGGAATATCTTAATTGTGATTTATTGGGCAAGTTCATAATGAGAACATCCAGCACAGTTTCACTTGCACTTAAGGATACAAACTTTTAATTGGGAATCTTAATTCACTAACACTTAAAGGACATTTCAATAAATTTTAAAAATTAATCTATATACTAAGTTACCTAAAGTCTGTCTATTTTTTTAAAGGAAAAGCTAAAAGATAAAGCAATTTTCAAAGTTATCAAACATCAGCTTTAATGGGTTAACATATGATGCCTATCTTAAATGATGCCTTTCTCTTTCTGAAAAGGGCCCCTTCTTCAGATAATATTGCGGGGAAAACCATTTGAGAAAAACGCTCCACCCTCAACTGTATATTTTTAATATTTTTCTATTTAAGGTACTTGTCTGAAAATAGAATTTTGCATCTTAGTTACTTTATTGGTTTACTTTTTATTTCTATCAGTAATCCAACTTGCCTGTGAAATATGAATATTTTAATTCAAGTAAATGTTTTCTGCAAAAGGAAGATCTCTTGTTTAAACAATCAGCAGGTAATCAGTGTGACCCACATGTTTGTGTTACAGAGGTAGGATCAGAAAGCTAAAGAACATTATCTCATTTCTCTGTTTTTCTTTTTCATTTAGTGGTATTAAGAGGGTTGCTATTCCTTATTCTGTAGAAACTATATGATATCATGATAATTTGTTTTTCCATGATTTACTTTGCATCTACTATGTGGCAGGTGCTTTACACAGGTTATTTAATCTGAGAAGTAGGCTTAAGAAGTTTTCTCAGAGATTTAAAAAGTTGTCTGACATTCCAGAGACGGTATATATGGGAACATATGCTTATCTGATTCCACATTTTTTCTGTTATTTGTACTGTTTACTGTAGAGTAGAAAAGGATGTAAAGAGTCTATTTTCCACTGCCCCTCATTGTCAATAGTCATCCAGCCCTAGAATGCTGCTGGTGATACAGGGCTCATGTATTCCTAAGGTAGGCCGACCATTGCTGAACAGCTCTAATGACAGAGTATGACTCATTATCTTCAACTGAAGACTGTCCTTCTATACTTTTACCCATTGCTTTTCCTCTACCTTTGATAATAGTGTAATCAGTCAACTCCTTCCACTACGTGATACCTTCAGCTATTTGATGCCCCTACTGATTCCCTGAATTGATCTCTCCTCTGTGCAATTTTTTTTCCAAATCCTTGCTTCCAGATCCTTCAGGGGCCTCCAAAATAAACTCAGAATGGGGCACACTGAAACCTGGACCAGTGTAGAATAAAATAGGGTTTAATTTGCATTTTATATTTTTTACATGTAGACTCAAATGGTTATGTGTTTGTGTGTGTGTGTGTGCATGCATGCACCTAAATTATATGTTAAGTTTGGAATCAAGTAGAAAACAAATAGCAACATAAATTTCTAGCAACTAGATCATTCTTTCTGTACTAGTGTGATTGACCTTTTGAACTCAACATGAAACTTTACGCTCTTACTATAACTTTGTACACACCAACTTGACCAATCAGTATATTTTTAAATTATTTCCATCATTTGATGATTAATTTTTTTTTTTTTTTTTTTTGGCCCGTAGCTTTCTGACATCCTCACATTTCACAGAATTTTTTTCCCTTTATTTTCAGTCAAGTAATTGATAAAAGTATTGAGCTAGGCTATGTGTAAAACAGATTCCTAGAACATGACTCCATGTGCTTTTCTTAGGGATACCTCCAGGTCAGTCCATCTGATTGGCTGTAATTCTAGGGTTCCCTGAGTCATCCTGAACCCTGCAGAGATAATGGCAGCTGCCTCAGAGGCCTCCACCTGTGACTGTCTGCAGACACCACGTCAGCCATCTTCTCTTATAATCTTTAGTAGTTGTTGTTGTTTCTTCTTTTTGTTTTTTAAAACCATGAGGTAAGAATAGTTGTTTAATTTTTAAAGCCACATCTGGATATTAGCCTTACTGACATTATTCTTACATACTGTTTGTTCTTGGCTCTTTCTGAATATATTCATCTTTGGTTTTATGGCCCATTTCTTCGCACATTAATTTATAGGCTAAGTAAAACACACAAAACGTATTCATTTACTGGGAACTTTCTATGTGTATTCAAAAATGCATGCTAAGTGTTGTGGATACTTCTAAGACTTGCTCTCTGGAGCTTGCTTTTATAGCAGAGTTCAAAAAATTGCACCATGCATGAATGCAAAAGTTTCTTCAGATTTCTACCTTTCTTCTTTCTCAAAGAATGTCTAAACATTCTCTAGATTGTGGGTCCGAGCTCCATGCTTTACTCACTTTCACCTGCTGCTTGTTTCATGGTGGTGCTTGTTACATGTTTGTGGATCTTAGTCTAACGGAATTCTGATCTCTTGGGTTTGTCTTCATCAGACTTTCACTTCTGAACTCTCCATACCTCCTAATCTTCCTTCCTTTTCTGAATGACTAATCTCGGGATGATACCTCCTTTTTTTGTTTTTCTCTTGTAAAATTCTGTGATTTGTAGATTGGGGTTCGTTTGCCTTGGTTTGCTACCCACTTTGTTATTTTCACAGTGATTGTGACTCAATTATGACACTTCCAGATCACCAATATCATCCTTTTTTTGGTTTGTTTTTGTTTTTGAGACGGAATTTCATTCTTGTTGCCCAGGCTGGAGTGCAATGGGGCAGCCTTGGCTCACTGCAACCTCTGCCTCCCGGATTCAAGAGATTCTCCTGCTTCAGCCTCCCAAGTACCTGGGATTACAGGCGCCCACCACCATGCCCAGCCAATTTTTTTGTATTTTTAGTAGAGATGAGGTTTCACCATGTTGGTCAGGCTGGTCTCTAACTCCTGACCTCAGGTCATATCACCAATAACATTCTTTCTTGATGCTCAAAATCAAGTACCCTTGTAAATAAGTTCAAGATGAAGAAGATATGATCATTTCAATCACATCCACAGTAACTAATAACAACAAGCAAGCGAGCAATTCAAATCAAAGGGGTACTTCTGAATGTTAATTTTCTTTCTTAATCCAGAAAAACAGTCCTAACACTTCTTGAGTGCCCCCTCTCTGGCAAGCACAGTCAGATCTATGTTTATATAAGTTATATGTAAAGTATACAAAAGACATTTTGGTAGTCTGTTGTTTGAAGGAAATTATATTGTTGGCAAGGCTAGTTAGGGAGATGAATGGTAAATTAAATTTTTATTTTTACCTCAATTAGAAGGAAATTTGATTCTCTTTGAAAGTTTCAGAAAATGTGATTGACTTAAAATTTAACTCGTTTTATATTTATATAGATACGTATACATAATGAGAGTTTAGTAATACTAAATGACGACAAAGATGAGTTTTTTTTAAAAAAATCAAAAACTTCATTTCCTGGTTTTTGCCCTGACCAGAAGATCAAGTACATAAATAAAACTATAACACGTCTCATGATTATTGTGAACTGGCTGGAACCAGCATATATCAGAGGTCAGAAGCTTAGTCTCATAAACAATTTTAAGAGCAGAGAGTTTCAGGTTACATCATAAATTCATGGGTACGTACCCGCAGTGTGTCCCCACACCTTAGACTGAGAACTTTTTCCTATCAGGTAAGTTCTCTGGCTATAAATGGTCATGTGTAGTGAACAGAATGCTATACTAGGTGTCAGGGGAGCTAGATTCTACTACTTGCACTGGAGGGCATGTTGAATTTGTTACAATAGACCACTGGAGAAGGGCAGGTGAGTCAGGTCTAATAAGACTGACTGAGGCAAGAGGCCTGGCATCTAAAATATACTATCTGTACTAGTTTCCTTGGGCTGTCTTCACAAATTACCACAAACTTGGTAGCATAAAATATTGGAAATATACTCTCACAGTTCTGGAGGCCAGAAGTAAAAAATCAGGGTATCAGCAAGGCCATGCTCCCTCTGAGGCCCTGGAAAAGAATGCTTCCTTGCTTTTCCAGTTTCAGGTGGCCCCAGGCATTCCTTGGGTTGTAGCTGAGCTGCATCACTCCAGTCTCTGCCTACCTATGTTTTCACATTACCTTCCTCTCTGTGTCTCTGTGTGTCCTTTTCTGTCTGTGATTATGACATTCTCATTGGATTTAGGGGCCACACTAATCCAGAATGATCTCATGTCAATGTTTACTGAAGTATGTCTGCAAGGACTCTATTTCCAAAGAGGGTCACATTCTAAGGTTCCAGATGGATATAAAGTTTGGGGAGACACTATTCCACTCGCTACAGTATCTAAAGATACATAGGAACTATTTTGATTTTGGCTAATTTTGATTCATTTCTTGATTCATTTATTCAACAAATATTTATTGAAGACCTGTTATGTGCTAGACACAGTGTTTGGCAGTGAGGATGGCTTCCACAAACAGGCACAATATCTTTATGGAGCTTACAGTCTAGAAGCATCCAAAGGACGCCACTTAGGTAGATGTGACCCACTGCACATATTCTTAAAGTGAATCTCTAAATTTTCTTGATCATACATATTTTTTAGCACATCCTCCTTATATAAATTTCTCTATTCATTTATTCATTTACCATGTAGACTACTTTACTAGTGCATATTAATATACATTTGAAAAGGATCAATGTAATAAAAATAAATAGACATGTGAATATTGTCTTTGGCACCTTAATCAGTCATTTTGCAAATCAAGAATGCTATCTAGACACCTGTTAATATTCTGAGTCTTGGGAACAATATCTTAGTTCCAGATGATTTCTTCTGTTTGGAGCAACAGCCCAGTCAGAATTGGGGACCCAAGAAGGAAGTAGTAGCCTTTGGGATATTGGAATAAGTTGGAATATTAACTTATTACAGGAGGAGTCCAGCTGGATGGACACTGGATTAGAAAGCAGGGGCTCCAGTTCTGCCCTCGCCCTGCTGCTCATTGGACTCACACCTTCCATTTCTTAGGGAGAGTCTCTTTCCCTCTCTGAGTTTCTTTTTCCTTTATTTTAAGGTAAAGGGACTAGAGTAGATCTTTGCTAAGTTTTCCCAGTGTACATTGGAATAAGTTGGAATATTAACTTATTCCAATATCCCAAAGGCTACTGCTTCCTTTTTGGAAGGATGCAGTATGGTATCAGCACTTTCCTTCAACCCCAAAGGCCCACTGAGTCTCTTACAAGGCTTCAATCACACCAGAAGTAATGGGATGTAAACAGGGGAGGTTGAGGGCCATTCATAAGGATTTAATAATCATGGCAGGGGTTGGGGGAAGTCTGAAGATTATAGATCTGCAGGTACTTGAGACCTGCAGTGGGCAATGGGTACTTGGATTCTGGACAGAGCTCCAAGTATACTTCCTACCTCAGTTAGGATTGGCTTGAGATTTGGGTGCGGCTGAACCCATGGGGTGAATTCCTTTGCATTTGAAACTTTAGAAGATGGAAATGCAGGGAATGACACTGTTTCTGCCTCTGACTAACTTTATGACTTTATAAGGGAAATTTAATCTTATAGGCCTCACCCCAGTAAAATGAAAGTAGTAACACCTAAACTATTTGATATCAGGGATTTAGATCAGGAAATCTTTTGAAATATCTTCTAGAAATAAGACTTACCATCATAAGGTTATGGTGTGTTTCAGCAAGTTAAATTTTTGCAGAGAGACTGTTGGCTCTTCTGATGAAGACAGTTAAAATCTCACACTCTAAATAGAAGAAGGAGCATTTTCAAATCCATTTATTCATGGACTCAGGAGTGTCACAGGGAACATGAGGCTGTGTCGTGTTTTCCTAAAGAGGCGTGGTTGATTCACAAGTGCCTATCTTTGAAGGAACTTTAGAGAATAAACAGAACAATAAATCCTGTCTTCACTGATGCCATGTTGTTTGAGTGGGAGCAGTGCTTAGATAGCCCACTGGATTCTGAGTAGATAGATCTGCTGAGAAATAGGGGTATTAAATACATGTTTATTAAAAATAGGCCATATAAGGGGTGGGAAAAATAATGTAATGGTTAGAATAATTTGATTCCCATTTATTATTGGGGCTATCCATTTCAATATTCCCATGAAAGGATGTTCTGCTCATTTTCAGCTATTGTGTTCATCAATGGAAATACAATCTTAACATCATATTAACATTTTTGGTGCTTATTTTCTATAAGAAGTGAAATACCTAGATACTCTTCTGAATAATTTTGCTTAATAGAAATTACAGGAGCATTCCAGCTGGATGGACACTGGATTAGAAAGCAGGGGCTCCAGTTCTGCCCTCGCCCTGCTGCTCATTGGACTCACACCTTCCATTTCTTAGGGAGAGTCTCTTTCCCTCTCTGAGTTTCTTTTTCCTTTATTTTAAGGTAAAGGGAATAGAGTAGAGCTTTGCTAAATTTCCCAGTGTACATAAATATCCTGAGATTTTGAGTTACTACTATGTACTCAGGTTGAGTTAAATTCTTCCACCCCTCGTCTGCCTGACTCAGTTGGAAAATTATATTTCCATTAACACTTTACTCATGGGACAGCCACCTGCTCTCTTCTTAGTGTCCTTACTCTATTCTCCATATACCATGAGAATCAATCAGGGTTTGATACAGTGAAAATACTAGCGATTTCAAGCGGTGTTTAATTCAGGGAATTTGATGTTCATAGGATAAGAGGAATGGAAGTTAGAAGACAGCTACTGGACTATTGATTTGGCAGTCACAGCACCATCACTGCTATCCAGATGTCGGAAACTGCTGCTGCCGCCGCCCCACTTGCTCTCATACCCATAAAGCTGGTGACCAGACTCTGAGACATGAGGCCTAGTTACCACAAACTGGTATTGATAGAGGCAGGAACACCGTTACCAGCTCACATTCATTTTAAACTGTTGTGCAAGTGCATCTGGTATGTCCTAGCTCAGATTTAGAAACTTAGCTTTTTAAGTGCCAGTGGGAAATATTGGAATCAGCTTTTTGATTTCTTCAAATAGAGGGAGAGTAGAGCTGTGATTGGGAAGGCCAACCCAAATGCACCAAAGCGTGTATAATATTTGACACACTGCAGTCATTTACTTCACCTGTAAGTTCCTGCCAGTCTGCAAGCCCCTCAAGGGCAGGGGCCATGTCTTATTAACCTTTGCATCAATGAGTTAAGGAGAGGTTACAGCTTGAACATACTGTAGTCCATTAAAAAATTGCAGATTAACAGTAAACAATGGGAAAGAAATAAACAAGCTAAATGATGAGCTGATAAAGTCTCATAGGGAGACCAGTGAAGACCAGTGTGGTCAGGAAACCTTAAAAGAAGAAATAGATCTCAACATGAATCTTGACGATCATAGAATTTGGGTGGATCCGAGGATAATGATATGATATTCCTTTCCTGTTAAGAGAACCCAATAGTTGATTCCCTGGATGCGTCTTCTTAGGAATTTTCTTACATATAAAAATATTTTTCATTTATTCATTAATTCATTTAGCAAATATTTATTAAGCAGTTACTCTATCTGCCATCTATTTTTCCAGAGACTGAAGATTTGGAGAAACAGCAATGAACAACACAGACAAACAAAACAAAACATGATTAGAAAATTATTGACATTTAGTAGATAAGGCAGATGTTTTCAAATGTTGATTCATTGTTTTTTTAATATATATATATGTATGTATGTGTACATATATAGATATTTTTTAGATTTTGGAAAGTGTGTGTGATTAAATAATTCTTCCTTTTTTCACTCTTACACATTTTGTTCAAATGGTTCCTATTATATTTGGTAAGTAGAAATTATTATATGGTCCTGTCTTACGACTTCACTGTCTAAATATGCAATAGTTACATTTCACCTTACTAGATGTTATTGCAGTTGTGGAGAGGAAGGTAATAATACATTCAGTAAGGAACATACAGTGTGGTTGGTCTCTCTATTCCCCATCCTATTTCCCAACTTTTGGAAAACATGAGCTAAACAGGGAATATAGTAGGAAGAGTTTAATTTTGGATTTACGTAAATACTTTGTTCAAAGTCAAAATAAAACCTTTCTAGAGAATGCTAAATGAGTTCAGACTCATATCTGTCTCCAATAAATATATCCCTACCCAATGTGTTAATGTATTTTTACAGTCCATTCAAATGTATCCTCCCTGCTTTGATGAGTGTCACATGCCTTATCTTATCTAGACTGTAACTTTCCCAAAGCAGCAACCATATCAGCTCTGTGAGTGCCACCTCAACTTTTCCTTACTCTGCCCACCCTAAAACTCAGCAGTCACTTTTCTGCCTATGTCATATTATTGTGTGATTATTCTATGCATTCTTCTTATCACTTTGGCATTTTATTCCTATTTAGCAAACTATGCAGAGCCATCTACAAACTGGAAAAATGTTTTGCTATATGCCTAATCTTTTATAAAAGTGCTAAACAAAATGTGTTTCTCTAGGGCAAATTCCTGGATAAAAGACTGTTTATTCAGTTGGAGGGGTAACACTGATTTTAACTTAGAAAGGATAATCCCATGTTGAGGCATGTATGTATGTTTCATATCCTACCTTTGGAAAAAAGTATTTAAAGCAAACTAATTATGCTGTTATATGGAGTCGCTTTATATCTTTAGTTATTACCATTTCTAATGTGTAATCTGTTATTATTTGGTAAAGAAATTCTTATAAATATAAAACATACAAAATAAAAGAGATAAAATATTAGAGCCCAAGCAACAGAGACAAACATGTTATTATTTTAATGTATTTCCTTCTAGTCTTCTCATGTAGTAATGACATAAAAGAAAGAAATCATGGTGTACATTCTTATAGCATTTTTTAGATTGGTACAAATGCCTTTTCCCCACAGGCTATTTTTAGACGTTCTACTGTTCTATTACGGCTCCCACTCAGGACTGTTTCTGGTTTATAACATTTGGGGTCATCACTTCAGACTTTATGCTTTGGGAAGATTCATAACACAATGGAGGGTAAATTCCTGAAACTTCTGGGAAATAACTGGAAGAGAAGTATGTAATCCCAAATGAGGATTAAAGCTACCTGAGACCCTCCTACGATTACATTCAGCAGGTATCATTTTGTTGTGTAAGGGAGGTCAGGGGAAACAGTCTTCAACTTCTTTTAACTTATTTTTTTTTCCACATTGCAGTCTTTGAGTTTCATGTTGTCATTTTGAAAAAATATTATCTTCTTTTCCCTTGATATTGCTTTTGCTCCGATTCACTTGAATACATGTAAGGGAGTAGTTGTATAGTGGGGGCGTATAAAATACTGTACTGCTTTTCATACCCTCAGTTGGGCTGGATCCTATCAGTTTATGATTCTATCAGTTCATGCTCATCTCTGCACTCCCCAGAACTTTCTCTAGAGATGTTCACGTAGAGTGGAGAATATGATCGCTGCTTATTCAACAAGCCTCAAGCCCTGTGGCCATCTCTGGCAAATTATATATTATAGTTACTGTCTCTGTTCTTACATTTTTCCAAAACCCTGTGATTTATCTGCATCTAGCGTATCAATCAGTGCAGCAAACTTGTGTGCATTTTCCGTTGTTAGAACTATAATTATTAGCTTTTGTGGTAGATTGTTTACAAAGAGGGAGACAGTTATTCTCATTCTCACACATACACCTCTTTGCAACGTGACATGGCTGCTTCTTCCATCAAGATGTGGAGTTTATTTCTGCATCCGTTGAATATGAGCTTGGTATGTGACTTGTTTTGGCCAATGAAATATTAGCAAAGGTTATGCAAAAAGAAGCTTAAAAAATGTTTGTGCACTTGAGCCTTATCCTCTTTTCCTGTTCCTGGAAAGCTGTTGTCGTGTGAACAAGCTGGACTCACCATTTTGAGGATGAGAGGCAATCTGGAGAGAGGCCCAGCTGTCCCGGGCCAGCTCTGCCTCAAATTTCTGAAAGAGCTCATCCTAGACCATTCAGCCCCAAGCTGAGCAAATCCATACCAGAAATATTACCCAGTCTTCCCACAAAATCATGGTAAAAAAAAGAGATGCTTTTTTTTTTTTTGCTCTGAGCCAGTTTCTCAGGGGAGTAGTTTATTATGCAGTAAAACTTAACTGACATAGAAATTGCTACCAGAAGTGGGAGGCTTCTGTAATAAAAACCTAAAACATGTAGAGGTGGCTTTGGGATCAGAGAGCAAGTGGAGGCTAAAAAAGCAGTGAGGAAATTTCTACCAAAGTGTGAACAACAACAACAAAAAGGCAAACAAGCTTTTAGTGGAGGCTAGAAAAGTGGTGAGGAAACCATAATAGAAGGTTGGAAAGATGGTAATTCACGTTACATTGTTGCAAAAGAATTGACAAAACTGTCACAGATTAAAAAATGTATGCAATGAACTTAGAGATAGGACTAAGAAGATCTTATGGCAAAATGGGGAAAGTGTCTGTTGGCTTCTGCTAGCTGTACCTGATGTGAAACGGTGAGAGAAAGATGAGCTAAATAAATAACCATTTGGCAAGCAGAATTTAGAGGTATACATAGAAGACAAATTTGCTGGATTGGAAAATAAAACTATTTTTTATTTCCAGTTTCTCCAGCCAGCAAAATATTTTCAAAACAAGAAATATCTTTAGGAATAAGGCTAAAGTAAGGGTATGGCTATAAGGTCCTCTTTAAAGCCCTCTGATAGATTTAAGATGGTGCCTAGTAGATGTTCAGCCAGGCAAAAGAGCTTTCAGTAATTTTACGGGCATTCTCCCAATTAGCCTGAAATGATACCCAAATAAGAGAGATGCTTATTTTCAAATAAGGTGTGGGTTTGGCTTTTGGGGTATGGAGTACACTTGACTTTGCTTTATGGGAGAATTCACAAAGCTTTGTGAAAGCACTGCCAGCTTTTGCTAAAAAGGACTGAAGCAGTTTAAAACCAAAGGAGATCTGTGGGCCCCAACTTTCTATGGGCAGAATTCAGGCTTCTTAAGGGTATAGCCAAGAGCAGCACAGAACTTCTTGGGAGCTAGAATTGGACCCTAATTCTAATTCCTGTTCCAACAGTTGAGGTCCTTGTTAAAATTTGCCTGGCAGGATCTCACAGTAGTTGAACTGGTGACTGCTTTGTGCCGGTGTTCTTCCCATTTCAAGTGGGAGCATTTATTGCTGTTACCTGTCCCCTCTCACTGTTACACATTGGATGTGTGTGTGAAGACGGCAGCTAACTTTAGTGGGTAAGTCTTTGGATTAAGAGGAACTGAACCTGAAGCGCTACACCTAAAGAGACTTGTCTATATCTGGAACTGATATCGATGAAGATCCTTCAAGCCTGATACCATTGTGGGATGTGACTTTTGTAGAAGACAGAATTTGTATTTTGCCTGTGGAAAGCAAGTTAATTTTGTGACCTGAGGGCAAACTGTGGTTGGTTGCTTGTAAAGATGGCCACAACACTTACTCCTATGTTTTATGCACATTCCTTTATAACGAGATTTTGCCACTCTTCCCATCAGGAAGTGGAGTTTAATTCTTCATCTCTTGAGTCTGGGCTTAGCCAAATGACTTCCTTGGCCAATGGGACATGAAGAAATAGGATGTAAGCCAAGGCTTGTATTACAAAGTGTTTGTTGCTGCAAATGTCATCATCAAACAAGGATGCAAAGAGTCTGAAGTAGCCTGCTGGAGAGACCACATGGAAGAGAGCTTCAGAATTGCCAGAAATGGGAATGAGGCCATCTTGACCATCCAGCTCCAGCTGAGCCGCCAGTTAGCTACAGTCACATGAGTGAGAACCAGATGAGCCAGTAGAACTGCCCAACTGATCCTAGTCCAAATTGCCAATCTATTGAATTATGAACTAATAAGTAATTGTTGTTTTAAACCACTAAGTTTTGAGGTGGTTTGTTATGCAGCAAAAGCTAACTGATACAGATTTTCTGTTGAAAGTACAATTTAAAGTATTTAAATTGGGAGAACTTCATAAAATGACTTTTTAAAAATTAAATACTCTGACAAACTCCTTTTTTTGCACTATTGTCTTTATATATATTATAATTTATATATTTTATATATATATATTACACTTGAGTACAATGTTTTTATCAGCCTGAAGTAGTTCCATTAATACTCCTACCAGCTTTCCTTTCTTTGTTTGAAAACTTTAGTGTTTGATTTTGGATTTACTTGCAAGGTGCCCTGGTAATTAAAGAGCTTTTGACCCACTTAATTACTAGTTTGCATTGCATTTGGTGTGTCACATTTTACGGAATTACCACTCTTCTTCCTGGAAAATTCTTTTCCTCCATAAAAAGATTCTTTCCCACTCCCCATAACAGCCTTCTTTCCTTTGCCATTTAGTGTTTATTTTTTAAATGCCTGTCCTGTTTGGGCTGAGTCAGACAATTTCCCCAAGTTTCCAATAAGCCATTCTTAAACAGTCTCTCAGCTTCTTCGTGGTTATTTACTTTTAAAACTATTTAATTTTTTTCCTCCTAATAAAACCTATATTTTTTCATAGTTCTCCTTTCTAAAACAGAGTAACTTCATGATGAATATTTTTGGCTTTCCTTTCTTGCCAGAATGTTGGACTTAATCACATGGTGATCACCGCTGAACAGGCATCCCTTGAGGGGTAGCACTTCCCTTATGAACATCCCTACAGATGAGCAAAGTCATCACTCTCCTTTTCTGTGGTGATTGAAAACCAAGGCTTGCCTGTCCTACTTACAGTGTATCCTTGAGCTACTGGGAAGATTCAGATACAAATGAGGTAGAAGAAAAAATGGTATTTTGTTTTCCTTTGGCCCTTTTCTGGTTAATTAGTCCTCTCTCTGAGGATATATCCTTACAGCATTTAAGTTATAGTTATTTGTGTAATCATCTTATCTTCTGTACTAGACTCAAGCTGTTTGAGAGTAGAGTCCAGCTTTTAATTATCTTTGTATTCTATTCTTTTTTTTTTTTTTTTTTTTTTTGAGATAGAGGCTCACTCGGCCGCCCAGGCTGGAGTGCAGTGGCATGATCTTGGCTCACTGCAGCCTCTTCCTCCTGGGTTCAAGCAATTCTCCTGCCTCAGCCTCCTGAGTAGCTGGGACTACAGGTGCATGCCACCATGCCCAGCTAATTTTTTTATTTTTAGTAGAGACAGGGTTTCACCATATTGGCCAGGCTGGTCTCGAACTCCTGACCTCGTGATCCGCCCAGCTTGGCCTCCCAAGAATTCAGCATATAGAAGATACATTATGAATATCTAAAACATTAAAATTAACAAATAAATTCATAAATAAATCCAAGTTATGAGCTGGGCCAAGAACTCCTTTGATACAAAAAAGGAATGGTTGAATCAGATAAGTGGCCCATCTGAATGGACCATTTGTCTCTCTTTGACTATTCTTCCTCTCCTATATTACTCTACCTCCCTTAAAGAAAAGAGACAGGATTAAAGAGATAGCAACAAATGACATTTTGTCTCCTCACCTCACCCTGTATACACTACAGAGCTATCATGTATCACTCAAAAGGAGATTGGGTCTGCTGCACTTAGTTCTGTGATATCCCTAAAAGATAGAAATTGTGGAATATGGTAATGACATATTTTTTGAATATCCCTGACTCCCCATTAAAATAAACAAGCATGGCCTACAGCATAAGCAAAGACCCATAAGCAAAACTATGTGAAAAAGGAATCTCCATGAACCTCCAAACATGATTGTCAACAAACCACCAATAATTGAAATACCTGGTGTCTACATCTGTGTAGGCAGAAGCAGAGGGAAGCCAGCTGGGTTTCTGTTATTTCTCAGAATAGGTGAGTGGTGAACTCATGTGAGAACTGCAGTCTAAAAAGCTATGACAGGATCCTGCAGGATCCAATTCACAGATGAGTACAGTGGATTATGTTGCTATAAATTCTAATGGTTCTGGAGGCATCTGGGTCCTATAAACTCTCAACACTATGAAAACAAAGCTGTCTTCCAAGACAAAGCCTTGTACTATGGAGAAATTGCTAGAAATAGAGTCCAAACTGAGCAGAATACAGACAGAAGCACCAAAGGGCTAGGCAGTCCAGATAAAGGTGTGGAAAGAAAGGGAGGAAGACCAGTTTCAAAGGATATCACATTGTTATTTTCTTCTAAAAACTTCATTTACTTAAAGAGATTATGTTTGTGTACAATATAGTATTATTGTTTAAAACAAGAGAACAAGGAGACTAATATTCCTAGAGAAAATGAAAGCATACAAAACTGACATGCCACAAAATATTCGAAAACAGTAAGCTGATTGAGGAATAATGACCCCTTGATGTTGTTGACATCCTAATCTTCTGAGCCTGTGAATATGTTAGGTGGCATGGCAAAAGAGAATTAGGTCACAGATGAGATTAAGGTTGCTAACCAGATGACTGTAAAATAGGGAAATTAGCCTGGATTATCAGGTGGGTCCAATGCAATTACAAGGATCCTTCTAAGTGGAAGGAGGAGATAGGAGAGGGAGAACTAGAGAAATGGCAGTGTAGGAGGAACTCAGCCCAACATCACTGGCTTGAAGATGGATGAACAGGGCTTTCGTCAAGGAATGTGAGTAATCTATAGAAGTTTCTCCCCTAGAGCTTCCAGAAAGAACACACCTTTCTTGGCACCTGAATTTTAGCCCAGTGAGACCAATTTTGGATGTCTGACCCTGAGAACTGTAAAATAATAAATATGAGGTGCTTTAGGGCATTAAGTTTATGATAATTTGTTACGGTAGGAATAGGAAATTAACATACTAATATTTCAAAATTACTCAAAAGAAATTAAGAAAGTGATAAAAGCTATGAAAGATGAATATTGACGCAAATGTTGACAATTAGAATGAGGTAATTGGAGAAGAGTTAAATTTTGGGGAAAATGATGATAGTTGCATAAAAGAAGGAAACAAAGAAAAAGTCATTTTAGAAATAAAGAATAAAGTCGAAGGATACTAGAATGAATAAAACTACTGCTAATGCCTTCATAGAAATGGAAGATGGAAAGGAGGAAAAATTAACAGTGAAAAATAAATCAGGAAGAAGATTGAAAAGGACTCAAAAGAAAGTGATAGATATAGAAGTTCGTAGAAAAGATGCAACATGTATGTGATAGAAGTCTTTGTGAGAAAACCAAACCAAGAGGATAGAATATACTCTAACAATGATCAATTTAAAAGTCTTCAACTACAAGGTTATTTGAAACATATTAAAATGTATATCTCATACTGGAAAAAATCTACATGGAAAGGCAAACATTGATGCACAGTCTAGTAAAAATATTAAATTTTAAAAAATCATTTGGGGATCGAGGCAAAAAGCAATTCACAAGGGAAAAAATCAGATTGTCATTGAAATTTTCATCAGGAAGACTTTATTTCAGAGATCAGTGGAGTAACATATTTAAGATACTCAAGGAAAGAAAATGTGAGCCACATTTCCTATGTAACCAAACCAATTTGTCAATATAAAGGCTCCAAATAAATGTTTACGAACATGTGATAATTTAGGAAATATTGTTCCCCTGAGCTCTACCTGAGTGATTTACTAAAGAGTACATTTCAGCTAACCAAAAGATTGGAGAGACTTTTAAGTTAAAAATGTAATGTTATATTTCTGACAATATAGACAGGGAATAATGATCAAAAATTGGGAGAAAATGGAGAATGTGTATAAAACATTGACTAACCTGCTGATTGCTTTAAAAATACTGACTGAGAGAAAAAGAGCATTACTTCAAATTTGATGCTGTACAGAAAGGAAGAGGGGTAAGAAAAGATTACCAGTTAATTTCAATGTGGCTTATAGTAGGGAATCAGTAACCAATAGCCAAGGATAAAATGAAAGTTACTATTGAAAGATATTAATTTAAATTTTAAAAAATATTCATGTAATGTGTGTGTATATAATAGAACTAAGGCAAAAGATTTTGACATATTGATCGTGTCAATGAATGTAAATAAGCTTAACTCACCCATCTACAAAGAATATTCAGACAGATTAAAAAATCAAAATTGAATATTGAATACTAAATATCTAAGAAAGTAGAATTAAGACCAAATGCATTGAGATACAAAAATGAGACTTGATAGCACTGATTATTATAATTCATCCAGTAACTCAGTGTTAACTTTCATAAAGCAGAAACTATATTGGTAAGATAAATCTCTAACACCTATTTCTAAATCTAAGTCAAACCAAGTAGACAAAATATTGGTTGGGTTAGAGAAAAGTGCAATATGATCAATAAAGTAAATCTTAGAGTTACATATAAAATCAATCCCAGTAATGGAGGAGACATTTTCTATCCAGTGCACATGGAACATTTATAAAAATTGACTGTATCAATGTATAGGCAATAAATTAGGAAGACTAGAAATAATACAAGCAATAGTCTAGACCATAGTAAATAAAAAACAAAAATTAATAACAAAATTTAAAAAAAGACATTTCCATGTAGAATTTTTTTAAAACTTCTATTAAGGAACTAATACATCAATGGGAAAATACAAAACAAAATTACAAAATTTCTTAAAAATTATAAAAATATGACATCTGAATCTGTGGGAAACAGAAAAAGAAGCTATCAGAAGAAAATTTAAAGAATTATGTATATAAAAAACAATGTAAATAAATACATTAAATCCCTACTTCAAAATTGTACAATGAGAAAAACAAAACCAAAATAAACTAGAAATGAATTAATAACGATAATAACAAAATTGATGAATTAAAAAACAAAACCAATAGCACTGAAAATAAAACTAAATCCCAGTTTTTGGAAAGAACTTACCAAAATAGACAAACCATTGTATGTATAACTTAATCAAATAAAGAGAAGGAGAAAGCACAAATACACAAAATCCAAAATGACAAGGAGGAAATAATAAAACAAAAGAAAATGTTTAAAAAGTTGTAAGAAACTACTTTGCAATGCTCTGTGCAAATACACTGTAAAACTTTGAGCAGGATTTGATAAATTACAGCCCATGGCCAAATCTATCCGGCTGCCTATTTTTGTAAGTATTTACTGGAACGTACCTATTTTATGTATTATATACGGCTTCCTTTGCAAAAATGGCAGAGTTGAGTACTTGTGGCAGAGATCTTATGGAAAAAATATTTACTATCAATATCCTTTACAGAAAATACTTCATGACTCCTGACTTAGAGAAATAGGTAATTTTCTTTTTAAAAAAGTACATTTCCAAAATGACCTCATTAGAAACAGAGTCACAAATTATCATAAGTGAAATAGAGTCAGTCACTAGTTAAAAAGTTATTCCACAAAAAGTGCCCCACCCTTTCAAGCAGGAGAGACGCAGGGAATCTAGGAGTTGCCAACAAGGGGCATCCTGTGACAAGAAGCATTTGGCCCAGGAAGATTTTGTCTCTGTGTTCTTGAGACTTCCCTCTCCTACCGAGAGCGACCTGGCAGCTCTGCAGCACTAGTAAAGGGAACCCCACTACAGCAAGTGGACTGGCAGGGGAAACCTATTTGCCCCTGTCTGCTGAGGACTCTTTTCCCCAACTTGGGAGAACCAGGAAGCCCTGACTTTGGAAGCTCTTTCTGTCTCCTCAAGCAGCACCATCAAGGACCAGTGGCAGCCTCAGGAGCAGGAAGTAAACTAAACAGCTCAAAATAGCATTGTGAAGCTCTGAGAATTAAATTGTTGTTGGAACCACAGCCTACAAAGTAAGCCAGTATTTGTGTGTTAGACCAAAATAGAGTGACTGTCTCTTAAAATAGAAGATTTAAGTAGGACTCAGAGACTCCTAACATAATAGCCAAAATGTCCAGCATACAATCAAAAATTACCTATCGGCCAGGCATGGTGGCTCACGCCTGTAATCCTGGCCCTTTGAGAGGCCAAGACAGGGAGATTGCTTGAGCTCAGGAGTTTGAGGCCAGCCTGGGCAACATAGTGAAACCCTGTGCATATAAAAAATACAAAAATTAGCTGGGCATGGTGGCATCGCCTGTAGTCCCAACTACTTGGGAGGCTGAGGTGGGAGGTAGGAGGATGGCCTGAGCCTGGAAGATGGAGGTTGCAGTAAGCTGTGATCACACCGCTGCACCCCAGCCTGGGCAACAGAGTAATACTCTGTTTCAAATATGTGTATGTATATGTATATATACATCATACCAAGAATCAGGAATTCAAAACTTGAATGAGAAAAGACAATTATCTAATGGTAAATGCCAGTGAATCAAATATTAGAATTATCTGAAAAGGATTTTAAAGCAGCTGTCACAAAAATGTTTCACCAAGCAATTTCAAATTCTCTTGAAACAAATGGAAAACATAAAATCTCAGCAGAGAAACAAAAATTTTATAAGAAAGAACAAATGGAAAGTATAGAACTGGAAAGTGGGTTTGAACAAGTGAAAAGGTATATCTTTATCTTGTATAGCTAGTCTCAACATCATAAAGATGTCAGTTTTCACCTAAGTTAATGTATATATTCTAATCAGTATAATGGGAATGCTGACTGGATGTTTGATCTTATTATGCAATAACTAATTTTCTAAGCGTGATCATCAGATGGTAGGTATGATTATGTAGATAAATTCTTAGTTTTTGGAGATAAATAATAAAATACAGAAGAAGTAATAAAATGTTTGAGATTTGCTTCAAAATTATGGAGACAAGATTGGCAATATCTTAATTTACTGAAAACTGTTGAAGCTTAGTGATAGGTATGTTAGGTCTGTTATATTATTTCCTCTACTTCTGTATATACTTGAGATTTTCCACCATAAAAAGTTTTTGAAAACATCCTCAGGATCTAGGGCTTCACAGCTATTTTGTTTTCATGAGAAAAAAATAGGCTGCATAGAAAAGACTGGCATTTGAGTGAAAGAAAGGTAGAAGCATAAGAGAAAAGTGAGGAAGCATGATTATGCAAGCTTGTAGAGACATTAGCTGAGACAACCCCAGCTGATCCATCCACAATCTACAATTTATTAAGGACGTAACTTCAGAAAAATGACAGACCTAGTCTTCCCTACAAAACATTTTTTGAAAGAAAAGGGACTCAAAGGAAATAATAACAAAATTCTCAGAAGTACTTTAAACTCTTTTGAAATTACTCTGTCTTTTCTCCTTATGCTTCCTTTTATTCCTAATCATTCTTTTTCGTTAGACATAATGTGAATAAAGAGATAACAATTTTATAGTACTTTACTGGTTTACTTATATTGGACAGTACTATTCTTTTCTGATATCCTTTACTGTAAGTCAATCAATAGAATATTGGTAGTTTAGAACTTGTTTTTAAAGACAGACTGCATAGGATAGAATCCAGCTTCCAGCATATATAGTTTTGACTTTGAACATCTTTCTACGTTTCAGTTTCTTCATCTGAAAAACAAGAAAAAGGTAGAACTTAGGAAAGCGGTTGGATCAATGATGTAATGCACTTACTGTGCTTCATCTGAGATAATTTTGGACACTATGCAAATGTCCATGAGCCATTGGTGATGCTCAGCGTATAGAAGACAGGAGCAATATATTCCTTCAACCTGGAGCTTGGGACTGAGTCATTTAGTGATTTGGTACTTCAGACTCTGATTCTGCACTATCCAGCTGCATTAGTTTTCTGTGGCTGCTGTAAAAAGTTACCACCAACTCAATGGTTTAAAACAAGAAAAATGTACTATCTTACAGTTCCAGAGGCCAGAGGTCTGAAATCAAGATGTAGCAGGGTTATACTCCCTCTGGGGTCTTTAGGGAATAGTCCATTCCTTGCCTTTTCTAGCTTCTGGTAAGCGTCAGCATTTCTTGGCTTCCTTGGCTTGTGGTGGTATCAGTTCAATCTCTGCCTCCATCTACATGTCACCTTCTCCTCTGTGTGCTTGTTACCAAAACTCCGTTTGTCTCTTTCTTGTAAGTATATATATATATAGGGATACACGTGATTGAATTTAGGGCTCGCCCAGATAATCCAGGATAAACTCAAGGATCTTTTTTGTTTGTTTTTGAGACAGGGTCTCCCTCTGTTGACCAGGCTGCAGTGCAGTAGTGCAATCATGGCTCACTCCTATCTCGACCTCCTGGGGTCAAGTGATACTCTCACCTCAGCTTCCTAAGTAGCTGGGACTATAAGCACATGCCACCATGCTTGGCTAATTTTTGTATTTTTTGTGTAGACGGGGTTCCACCATGTTGCTCAGGCTGCTCTCGAACTCCTGGGCTCAAGCAGTCTGACTCCCTCAGCCTCCAAAAGTGCTAGGATTGCAGGCATGAGCCACTGCACCTGGCCCCTTCAAGAATCTTAGTCACATCTCTTGCCATATAATGTAATATTCACAAGTTCCTGGAATTAGGATGTAGACATATATGTTAGGGGTCATCATTGAGCTTGCTAACCTTCTGAAGAAGACACTTCTGTCAGTGGTATCTATTGAGGAGCCTGGCCAAACGCATGTGAGGACTCTAAATTCAGAAGCATTGGCTGCAGAGGCAGATGAAACGGCAGCAGAATTCTTCAGGGAACTTCTGAGACAATATTTGTCACCTACCCAACCAGGCTGCGACAACCCTGGATTCAGGAAACATTACTGTTTTAAACTTCCATCCCAGGACCAATATCCACTGAAAATACTACAAGAAAGCACTGAAGGTAATGGCTTCACTGCCTTTGTTTGACTACCTGACTTCAAGGTGCCCCAGTCTGCTGGAACACAGTCCTGACTCATTCTGGATGCTGGGAGTGCTATTTAGATAAATGGTCATAACATTTCTACTTTACCTTTAATTAGAAAAGGTACTCCTTGTTCAAACTTTAAGCAGTTAGGGCATATACAAGTAAAAAGTGAAAAATATTTATCCCTTGTCTCCTAATTATTCTCCCTACATTAGTCACCACCACTTCTATCTCCAGGGGTGACCATTATCATCAGTTTAGAGTTTGTTTTTTCATACATTTTTATGTATATGTAAATATACATATATATATATAAATATATAGCTAAAATAAACTCACACTATGTGTATTTGCAAACATTTTTCAGCTATAATTTCTTTAGATTGTATTAATAGCTCTGTCTGATTTCCCAGGGGAAAGTATTTTCCTGAAAACAAAATTACTGCTCCTAAAACCACTCATCTATTGCAACTGTACAGTGAGAAATGATAGTGGATCTGGTAGCAATGGAACTGTGAGAACTGGTTAAATAATGGAGATCCAGATACCTACTGAGATCCAAACACCCAGTGAACAATACTATGTGATATCCTTTTGTAAAATGGGAGTTCAGTAAGTGATTCATACAGAGGTATCACCTCTATTTTTTATTTACTATTTAGGAAGCCTAGTACATTTCCTTTACTTTTGCTTTCACGAGAGTCATCTACTTTATTTTCAATTTAAAATTTTCTATTAAAACTACTAAGATAAATTCTGATGCTTTCCCTATTCCACTAAATGTATTTAGCTCTGTTAGCACATACACGTTATTTAAGTATGAAACTTTCACCAGCAGCAATTTTATGTTGTTTCTTTCTTATGAAAAGTGTATTTCACTATTATTATCTTTTAGCATCATTTCTGTTGCCATTTTCATCAACAGTATATGCATTTTTTACAGAGAGATGTGAGGTATCCATTCTTTTCTTAAGATACTGGCAATCTGGATGAGAATATAAAATATACAGTAGTTCAAGTATCACAAATTGTTTAATTCATTCAGGAAGCATTTTTTTATCACTATGTTCTAGGCATTGCTCAAGGCTTTGAGGTAAAGCATTCAACCAAAAATACACAAATTTCTGTGCCCATGGATTTTATATTCTAGAGGGTAAGCAAGGCAATAAACAAGAAAAATAAGTAAAATATAAGGTATGTTAGAAGATTATCAGCACTATAAAGAAAACTAAATGAGGATAACAAGGATTCAGAGTGCTGGGGGTTGTGTATGTGCAATTTTAAATTAGATGGGCAGGGTGAACCTCACTGAAAAGGTGATATTTAAGCAAAGACCCGAAGGAATTATGGAAACAAGCCAGGCCAGTGTAAGAACGTTTCATGCAGAAGACAAAGAGCCAAATCCCTGAGGCAGGGCCATACCTGATGTTTTCAAAGAATAGCAAAGTCAGGATGGCAGGGTAGAGTCAACAAGAGAGAAGTAGAGAGAGACCAAGTTGGAGAGGTCAGAGAGGGCCCGATAATATAGATCAGGACCTTGGTTTTGAATCTGTTAGAAGTAGAGAGCTGTTGGAGGTTTTGAGCAGGTGAGTAACATGATCCGACTGAAGTCACTCAACTGCTGGGTTAAGAGTGAGAAGTCATCAGATGATGGATATAATTCGGAAGTAGAGACTGCAAGATTTTCTGATGACTTGGGGACAGAGTGTGAGACAAAGAGAGGATTGCTCCAAAATTTAGTAGTCTGGGAATATGGAGTAAGGAAGTTTCTATGACTTGCAGTTTCATCAAACTTAGGAATTTAGTTTGGCACATGGTAATCTTGAGATGTTTGTTAGGTGCAAATAGAGATGTTACACAGTCCATTGGATATGAAAATTAGCTTTCAGGTAAAAGGGTTGGTTGGAGATAGAAATCTTTTTGTCTTCAGGGTATAGACAGTTTTCCAACTGTGATACTAGGGAATGTCAAGAAGAGATGGAGCATCAAGGCAGAGAAGAGGTCTGAGGGCTGAGCCCTGGGAACCTCTATATTAAGCAGAAAAGAGGAGAAACCTGTAAAGCAACCATTAAAAATCAGTGAGGTAGGAAGGAAACTAATGCAGCCTTGAAAACATGCTCCAAGGAAGAGTGATCAACTGTGACAAATGTTGATAGATCAAGAAAAAAAGAGAAAAAGAAAGTATACAAAAGTATAGAAATTCTATAAGAAAGCAAAAGTGGAACAGAATTATGGGAAAGGAACTGGAGGGGAAGGGGAGGTCAAGGACTTATTTTTGAGTATGGGAGAGTTAGCAGTACAGATGAGAGACACATTCTGTTTGGTCTGCAGTGTCTTAACAATTTTTGAATTTGAATGTCTTTTGAAAGGGCATGTTCTCTAGGCATCCACTACCTTTGCCAAGCCCCTCCAGACATTCAGGTTTGCAGCTCATGCAGGAAACTCTAGGCCATGCTTGTCTAACCCTTGGCCTACAGGCTGTCTGTGACCCAGGATGGCTTTGAAAGTGACCCAACAGAAATTCGTAAACTTTCTCAAAACATTATGAAGTTTTTTTGAGAGATATATATATATATTTTTTTAGCTCATCAGCTATCATTAGTGTTAGTGTATTTTATGTGTCGTCCAAGACATTTTTTTTTTTTTTGAGTCCGAGTCTTGCTCTGTCACCCAGGCTGGAGTTCATTGGCATGATTTTGGCTCACTGCAACCTCCGCCTCTGGGGTTCAAGTGATTCTCCTGCCTCAGCCTCCTGAGTAGCTGGGATTACAAGCACCTGCCACCATATCCAGCTAATTTTTTTATTTTTATTTTTAGTAGAGACGGGGTTTCACCATGTTGGCCAGGCTGGTCTCGAACACCTGACCTCATGCTCTGCCAGCCTTGGCCTCCCAAAGTGCTGGGATTACAAACGTAAGCCACTGCACCTGGTCGACAATTCTTCTCCTTCCAGTGTGGCGCAGGGAAGCCAAAAGAGTGGACACCCTGGCTCTACGTCATTGTGGATTTGATATCTACAGTTGTGGTATATTTAAATAGCCCTGAAAGACATGTAACTTGTAAGTCATGTAATAAGTCATATGTAACTACACTGAGGCACTTTTTATTAACTTTTAAAAATGTAAGATAATTTTTTTTTCTTTGGAAAACACAAAACTAAAATTTGCTTATGGTATACAATTTAGAAGCAGAAAAATGAAATAAATATTAGTCACGATGTATCCTGAGAGATAAACTCCTGTAAACACTTGAATGTATATAATTTCTTATGTGTTTTTTTTCAATGAAACTATATATAAGAAAAATGAGATCATACTATAAATAATGTTGCATTATTTACTTTTTATACACAAAATAGAATAGCCTTTTGAAATCACTAAATACTCTTCTACAATATAATTTTTATAAATACATAGCATTCCATTGCATGATGCGTCAAGATGTGCTTAATTGGTTACCTGTTTAGATATTTATTTATTTATTGTGAATAAAATAATGTGACAATGAACACCCTTGTAGCAAATCTTGCGCTTCCTAAGAGAGGATTTGAATCCTGAGTGCTTCCGGGCTGGTTTGAAAACTGAGTCGCTTGGCTGTAGGGTGAGCTAGCTGACTTCCTCATGCAAAACTCCATGAAGTTCTGTTGTCTTTTTAAAATAAACTAGCCCAGTTAATCTTCACCAAAGGAGGTAGCTATTACAAAGTTTTGCTTTTAAAAAATAAGGAAATTTTGAGAAAGTCACATGCTTACTGAAACAAAACTCCTCAGAAGTGGGAAAAAATCAATGGTCCAAATAAGAAGTGTGCTTTCCATGCATGTAACTTCCTAATTTTTCTTTAGAGTTGGTAAATAAATAGCATATCTAACTGGTTCCTCTCATGCATCAAGTCTTTAGTGAGTTTTTCTCAAGGTTTTGCTCTTGCTGCCAAGCATTTAGAATGATTCCTTTGTATTATTTATGCTATTAGCATTTGTATAGACTACTGCCTATCTTGGCTTGGCTTTTCATTTCACTTCTCATACTTGTCAGGTGTCTAATTAGGTGAGTTGATTAGTTTGTCATTTCTAGTTTTCCAAATGTGACATCAGATTCTAGAAGTACTTTAACTATTGACATCTTATGCCCTTCCACACTAAACGTCATCAAATTTTTTATTTGGTTGTTGATTCCCTTTAGAATATTCACATAGTTGGTGCCAATCTTTTCTATATAAGTTCTATCTGGGACTCCCTGTTAAAAAAGCAGCAAAAAGGGGTCACTAAAGATTCTAAAATATAAAGCTTTTTTTTTTCTTTTTTCTGTTATCTCTATCTCAACTTATTATGGTGTTTATTTGCTCTTTAATGGTAAATGTTACTGTTCATCTTTATATTATGCAAGGCCAGTTTAAAGGCAGAGATAAGAACATTGAACTCATATGTGGAATCACTGAAATTACACAATTCCTATTTTGTAGCTCCTACATGCATATGCCACATGCAGTGGCAACTATATACAAAGCTAACTCAACTGATTTTTTTTTTTCACTTTGTAATGCATACACATTCTACCAATACTCTATTTTTGGATTACTCAAAGAGTAAAGGTAGAAATAAAAGGAAAAGGAACTATGGGTTGCTTCATCTTTTCCTTTCTTGTTATGCCACTACTTTCAGCCTAAATGGTTGGCTAACATGGGGAAGCAATACAAGTAAGAAAGATATGATAAGGTTCCTGGACCATTTGTGTTTCTTAGAATGCCACTGCCTTCTTCTGTCTTCTAAGCAAATTCTCGTTCAAACAGAAACTGCAACCACCAGAGCTGTCAGTGGAAGACGTTGCAAGCTTACCTTGTACTTGCTTTGAGTCTCACCAAGCTCCTGTGCATTATGAGTCCTTTAGGGGTCTGTGCTCATGGGGCATCACATTGTATGTGATGGGGCTTCAGGGAACTGCAAACACACATGTTGCATCTTTCTCCTTTGCTCACACATGCTCCATTGTTCTATCAGACTTTACTTTCAAAACACAAGTTTAAACATAAAATTCATAAGCGTTTCAAGACCATAACCACAGAGGATACAACCAAGCACAGAAGCCTTCTGGCCTCTGAGTGCTGTATGACTGCCCAGGTCGGACACTCATGAAGCCTGCCTTGGTTCCAGTTTTTTTCAAATGACTTCCTGTCTTCACAGCTCTAAGACAAGTATTTGTCAAATAAACAAATGAACACTTACTTTGTTCCAGACAGGGTGCTTGCCATTTAATCCTCAAACAACCATGAGATGAATCCTATTCTTATCTAATGTTATAAAACCTGAGGCTTACAAAGCTTAAGTTATTTATATAAGGTTATATAGATTATAAGTAGCACAACCCGAATTTGAACCCAGGTAGTTCTTTCTCTTTAAATATAATGAAAGAGACACTTTAAAACTGGTCTTTAAAGGGGTGATGAAAATAAGGAGTTGAGATCTGAACCAGCATTGTGAAATAAAGCACATATAATTTACTAAAACAATTTATGGCAACTTTGAATAATAGAGAGATAAATGTATGATTTCAGTGTCAATGGCCAACCCTCTTTACCTAATCACTTAGGCAGCACTGGCAAAGGATGATGCATCCGCTAAGCTCTGGAATAGACTTTTTCTTTCACTGTCCTGCCACTCACTCATCTTTTTTTGGGCCCATAACGAAATGTGTTCCAGCCAGATCTACCCTTTCCATGTTCCCTGCTGGATAGATCCACTGCTGAGAAGTCTAAGTCTCCTTCAACAATTGTTCACATTTTAAAGTACAGAATTTTCTTCAAATAAAGTCCTCCAGCTGTAGCTATTTCTACCACTGAACAAATGCTGACACTGAAGGGGTGCAGCTTGCCTCCAAAGATTGCCCTGCCAAATATGTCTGGCAAAGCTGCCCGGGAATATCTTCTTGATCTACACGCAGAAGTGATGGGAGCCATTTCAATTCTTAACTTTCTGCAAGGATAATAAAACTTCTTTCTGCGTGCCACCTCCACAGAGCTTCCTGAGCCATGTGACATACCATTATTCTCTAGGAACCTCCCAGGTCTCATGTATTCACCAAGCTCTATCAGCAGAGGGAGCTTAAGCTGTCACCAGGGGCCACACTTGGGACTTGTGCTTTAACTATTCCATGAATTTTTGGGGTGAGGGTATGTCTCTGAGTTTAGCAACTGGCTAAAAAATAATTTTCTTTGTTTAAAATATTGAATATTAGCCCCTCCTTTCTCCTCCTCTCCAAATAATGTAGCCTTTCCATATTGCCTGATTTACACAGTCGTGAAAAGTTCTTACTATCTGAAAATCCATGACAAAACCCATAACAATGTGGGAAGATGTTCCTTTGAGAATGGATTTGGGAATAAAGACAGATGGAAAGAAGAGGGTTTAGAAATAATTTAGGAAACGGGGTTGGCCACAATGGATATACACACACATATAGTTAGTCATAAACTATAGTTTTCGTCTGAAAGGCAATAGAGTCCTCATGAGTGTCTAGGGAGAAGGTAGTGATGCAGTGATTCAAGATTTTGTTAGCAGATTGAATTGGCTAAAGGACAGAGAGCTTAGAGGTTGGAAGACCAGAAAAAAACAAAGCAAAACAAACAAAAAAACTACCACACAGCCAGATTTGCCCCTCCCCCTCCCAAAAAAAACCCAAAGCCAGGTGGCACAAGCCAATATGAAGCACAGCTGAGTACAATATTCTTTTAAACAAAGGCCAAATCAATATGTTTTGAAATTTGAGATGTGGTGAGGCACCTACTCTTTGACACCTTCCAGCATTGGTAATGCCATTTGTAGTCTATGAAACTAATAAAGGGTTTCAGATCTGTCCATTCGGTGCTGGCATTAACACACAGGGAAATAGTCAAGGCAAAATGAAAACACAAAGGTACTACTGTAAAAATATTGTATTATTTGGATTCAGTCACCATCAATTTTGCCAAATCCCTGAAGATTTCCATTGTCCTGCATAGCAGGGATAAAGGAAAATATAGGGGTAGATGCCAAATTATTTAAGTTGAATGTTTTCCAATTTCTTTTTCATGAAATGTCAGTAGTTCTTTAAAACGCAGTTCGTAGTATTGCCATATTTTTGTTCTCATATGTGTTGAAGAAATATACAGATTTTGGCCTCTGCCTTAGATTTTAAAGTCATCATTCTCAAGGAACTGGTTTCATTTGTGAATATGCTGAAGCCCAAAAGAAAGAAAAAGAACAAATATTGGTGTGAAACGACGCTTTAAATGCATGGGTGCCAGACGGAAAAGCTTTTGGCCTGTTCCTATATTTGATCAATTGGCTTGTCTAATCCATTTGACTACGGACGGATGGCCTGACATGACTTCAGATTAGTTTAATAGGGATTAAGGTGGCATGAAGTGTATAATGGTATGCATTTGTAAGTACAAACATGCTTAGAAATTCATTTATCTTTGGGGAGTGATGGAGGTTAGTTCAAGCTCCAGCTATATTTACAAACAGATTCTAGACACAGCTGAGCAGTGTAGACCTGGGGAAAGTAACTGTGCCTGCCTTTCCTTAAGCCCACAAGGCCTTTTGATTTCTGCCCAAATAAAGCAGGCCTTTGGCATTCAGCTCTCTTAGCTGGCAAGATATCTGCATAATGTCTGCAGAATTTAGAATGGCCAGGAGGGGCAGGTCAAAGACAGCCAAATTATGATATCATACCCATAAAACTTCATCAATGGTGACACACAGAAAACACTCAGTAAATTGCTTTCATTAATTTATCCTTATTAAGAAATTCTAAGCAGTGTCTTCATTCCTTGGCAGATTTCTGATTCTGCCATTTCTCTTCCTTCCTTCATTGCTTTTCCTTAACAAAAACAAGCAACCATGGGCACAGAGTGACAGTAGCTGAAGAAATGTGGCCTGGGGTAGCCTAGGATGCTCACACTGACTGAGAGGAATGTTTTATAAATGCTCTATTTGCCTTTGGGAGAGCCAAAGACTTTTCTGAATCTTCTGCTCTGGGTTAGGATGAGAGTTATTCCTGCAGTTAAGTAAAAGGAAACCTGACTATAGAGAATTCTGTGCCTCCCTTCTCTGAGGACAAGAACGGGAGCACTGAGGGACCAGCTGCACAGAACCGGGCTTGGCCCCAGGTTGCAATGCCCAGACTCCATTGGACAGAGGGAGTAGGGATGGTTGCGAGGCTGTCAGGGCAGATGCAGGATCAGGAAAAGAGAGGGATATGCAATTGAATGTAGGCCCAGTTTTTCTTTGGGTCACACACGTTTCTAAAGCTGAAAATCTCACTAGTCTACAAAAATGACATCAGGAGAAACTGAGGGAAGTGAAGCATTTCCTTGTAACTGTCTGACACTGTTGGGAGTTGAGAGTGTCATCCATGTTGGGGCAGATATTCCCAAGTCTCATCATCTGTCTTGTTTGGTTGCCTGTTTGGGGTCTTGGAAGCTTGACCCATAGGCATTACTCAGGGAGTGGAATTCATAAACCATTCCAGTGCCTTATGGCAGAGAACTTTTGCATATAGACCAGCAATGAGAGAAGAAGCGTATGAGAAAGCTAAGACCAAGAGAGACAGAAAGAACAAGAAAAAAATATCAAAAAGAAGATTTATCAGGGCATGTTTAAGATGGGAATGCATAGATAAAATATTTTGAATATGAAAGAGAGGATAAAAGATTCTGCATTGTTTCACAAGCAAATTTTAAAACAGCAGAGATATAACTATGTACCACAAATAAACCCTTGTTATTTTGTGTTCTTTTCTTACTGTGCTAAATTTATTTCTGATTGTGGTATGCTTAGGAACATTCAAGTTCTCAAATATATTTTGATTCCTTTAGTTATCATAGGAACTGACTGAACTATGGATGCACTGTGGCCTTGCATTCTTGAGGACTTCCATGTTGAATGAGCATGTCAGGTGGACCCTTGTTGATGATGGCCATTGATGCATGCTGTGGAACTCTGTGTCCTGACAGACACGTGGGCAGGAAACTTGATAAAGGAAGTACCCAAATTTAGATGTTACTCACTCCAACAAGAGATGAAGAAACCAAAGATTGCAAAGCATGGCTCAAAGAAGGAAAACAACGGTAAAGATAGCAGCTCTTTCTCCCCCTCAATACCCAAATCTTATTGCTTTGGCAAAATTGTTGCCTGGAGAAGCAGTCCTGCACCAGGGTAACAAATAGACAATTATGACGCTCAGCCAGATTCCTTGTGAATGAACCAGACTTGAACTATGCTATAATTTGTTGAAGATGCTAAGGTCTTGACTGTTTTTGACATTACCGTATGAAGACTTAAACACATCCATGATAATTTCATCTAGGTAAAGAGTTATGGTATTCAGTAACAGGAAGTAGGGTCAAGAAATAAAGAAGGGACACACTGGCTTTTAAAACAAAACAAGACAAACAAATATGAATACGTAATTGAAAGAAAGGCACCTTGATGAGAGTGCTTGACAAGAAATCAGGACCTGTGAAGTCGAGTGCAGACTCCATTGCTGAACAGCTGTAGAGGAAGGAACTAGCTGCCCTCTAAGTTCCCTTTTAGCTCTGCATTTCTACGATTCTGATTCATCTTCCTAGGAAATACAGTTCCAGTCTCAAGAGCACTGAACAGCCATGAAGAATGGTGAGTCTGATTTATTTTAGTCATGGAAGAGACCTTCTATTCTGCATCGATAATTATTTGGGTTTCCTTTTGTGCGTGCATGCCAATTTTGCTATCTTGAACACTAAACTTGTGGGTTTATAATTTGCTGGAAAGTTCAAATGTAAGATGATGAACTGCTTAGGTGTTTTATTCCCCGCCCCACCTCACCCCAAGTAAGAATGAAAAATCCATTTCCTGGTGCCAGCTCCTGTTATTTCTTCCCTCTGGCAGGTTAGATCTGTTGTCAGTTTCAGAAGCAGAGATTTGATGTAACTTAGGTAGCATGTTGAGATTTTCTGCTCAGGCCTCTTCTTAAACAAACAAATGAAAACCTTTGCAAGGTCGTGTGAGCTAATATAACGATATTTTTCATTTTTGCATTTCTATTTTTCCTCTCTGGTGGTAGGGAAAAATAAATTAGAGAGTTCTGGGTTAAAGGCCCTCAGGTTTTTTTTACAGGTAATAGTATGTTCTGTTCAACAGTTTAAGCACATTTAAGTAAAATGAAAGGAAATGAAAATGAATTACAGGCTAAAAGCAAGATCTTGGCTTCCAGGAGCCTCTCAGCTGATGGTTCCAGGTATCACTGAAATAGAAACGCTGCCAGAAGAGGTACTAAACATGAACCAGGGCACACTGCAATTCTTGTCTCTCAAGGGGAATGCAAATGGTCTTGCTGTGGTTGATGTAAATATGTGTAAAACAACAACTACAGAACACGTAACCTTTCAATACCTTTGGAAAGCTCTATATGTTGATTGAACAGGGACTTTGATAAAAATGACAGTTTGTCACCACTCTCTTGAGAGAAGTGTAAAATAAAAATGATGTGTGGTGTATGTGTGTGTGTGTGTGTGTGCACATGTGTAGGTGGAGATGAGATATTCCTACACTGGCTTTCTTGATGTGAATCAGTATGTTAACATTTCACCTGTCTAAATTTTATAAAGGCTCCATCTCTAGAAGAAACAAAAGCAGTATCAACTTTGACTTTGGACCTGTTTGTGTTTATAGACGGGTTGTCCCATCAGTGTGGTCTGTCTAGTAAGGCCTGTCTTATCTACAGAGTAATTGTTTCCAAGATCATTTGCTCTGTACTGCCCAAATATTTAGTATGTATTTAGGTAACAGTTCTGGGATACCGACGGGATGCAGTATCTGAAGATCACTGATATGGTTTGGCTGTGTCCCCACCCAAATCTCATCTTGAATTCACATGTGTTGTGGGGCGGACCCAGTGGGAGGTAATCGAATCATGGGGGCATGTCTTTTCTGTGCTGCTCTTGTGATAGTGAATGAGTCTCAGGAGATCTGATGGTTTTAATAATGGGCGTTTCCCTGGCAAACTCTCTCTTCTCTTTGCCTTCCACCATGATTGTGAGTCCTCCCTAGCCATGTGGAAGTGTAAGTCCATTAAACTTCTTTTTCTTCCCAGTCTTGGGTACGTCTTTATCAGCAGCATGAAAACAGGTTAACACAGTAAATTGGTACCAGCAGAGTGGTGTATTGCTAAAAAGATACCTGAAAATGTGGAAGCATCTTTGGCACTGGGTAACAGGTAGAGAGAGGCTGGAACATTTTGGAAGGCTCAAAAGAAGATAGGAAAATGTGGGAAAGTTTGGAACTTCATAGAGACTTGTTGAATGGCCTTGACAGAAATGCTGATAGTAATATGAACAATAAGGTCCAGGTTGAGGTGGTCTCAGATGGAGATGAAGAACTTGTTGGGAACTAGAGCAAAGGTAACTCTTGTTATGTTTAGGCAAAGAGACTGGTGGCATTTTGCCCCTGCCCTAGAGATTTCTGACATTTTGAACTTGAGGGAGATGATTTAGGGTATCTGGTGGAAGAAATTTCTAAGTAGCAAAACATTCAAGAGATGACTTGGGTGCTGTTAAAGGCATTCCGTTTTGTAGAGGAAACAGAGCATAAGAGCTGGAAAATTTGCAGCCTGACAATGTGGTAGAAAAGAAAATCCCTTTTTCTGAGGAGAAATTCAAACCAGCTGCAGAAATTTGCATAAGTAATGAGTTGAATGCTAATCCCCAAGACAATGGGGAAAATATCTCCAGGGCATGTCAGAGGTCTTCACAGCAGCCCCTTCCATCATGGACTTGGAGGCCTAGTAAGAACAATGGTTTCATGGGCCCAGGGTCCTCGTGCTGTGTGCAGTCTAGGGACTTAGTGTCCTGAGTCCCAGCTGCTCCAGCCATGGCTGAAAGGGGCCAGTGTATAGCTCGAGCCATGGCTTCAGAGGGTACAAGCCCCAAGACTTGGCAGCTTCCATCTGGTGTTGAGCCTGCAAATGCAGAGGAGTCAAGAATTGTGGTTTGGGAACCTCTGCCTCGATTTCAGAGGATTTGGAAACGCCTGGATGCCGAGGCAGAAGTTTACTGCAGCGGCAGGGCCCTCATGGAGAATCTCTGCTAAGGCAGTGATAAAGAGAAATGTGGGATCAGAGCCCCCACAGAGTCCCTACTGAGGCGTTGTCTAGTGGAGCTGTGAAAGAGGGCCACCATCCTCTAGAACCCAGAATGGTAGATCCACTGACAGCTTGTACTATATGCCTGGAAAATCTGCAGACACTCAGACACTCAGTGCCAGCCCATGAAAGCAGCAACTTGCTTTTGATTATACCCTGCAAAGCCTCAGAGGCAGAACTGCCCAAGGCGGTGGGAGACCACCTCTTGCATCAGCATGACCTGGATGTGAGACATGGAGTCAAAGGAAATCATTTTGGAGCCTTAAGATTTGACTGTTCTGCTAAATTTCAGACTAGCCTCTTTATTTTGGCCAATTTCTCCCATTTGGAATGGCTGCATTTACCCAATGCCTATACCCTCATTGTATCTAGGAAGTAACTAATTTGCTTTTGATTTTACAGGCTCACAGGCAGAAGGAACTTGCCTTGTTTCAGGTGAGACTTTGGACTGTGGACATTTGAGTTAATGCTGAAATGAGTTAGGACTTTGGGCAATTGTTGGGAAGGCACCATTGGTTTTGAAATGTGAGGACATGAGATTTGGGAGGGGCCACAAGCAGAATGATGTGGTTTGGCTGTGCCCACACCCAAATCTCATCTTGAATTCCCATGTGCTGTGGGAGGGGACCCAGTGGGAGGTAACTGAATCATGGGGCAGGTCTTTCCTGAACTTTTCTTGTGATAGCAAATGAGTCTCATAAGATCTGGTGGTTTTCAAAAGGGGAGTTTCTCTGCACAAGCTCTCTCTTCTCCTTGCCTGCCCCATCCATGAAAGACATGACTTGCTCCTCCTTGCCTTTCACCATGATTGTGAGGCTTCCCCAGCCCTTTGGAACCGTGAGTCCAATTAAACCTCTTTTTCTTCCCTGTCTTGGGTATGTCTTTATCAGCAGCATGAAAAATGGACTAATACAATGACATAAACTATCACGTTTTTATGCACTTGGCTTTTAATCTATGATATCTCTAATTATTTCCATTTGATTCCAGAAGATGAGAGGGGGAGTTGGTTGTGCTAATAAACCCCTGCTTACTTCCCAGACTCTGAGATGGAAACAGTGGTGCTTGTAGGAATTCTCATTAAAGACCTGATCAAACAGGCTTCATTGACTCATAGGCTGCTGTGTTGTTGCTGGGTGTGTGTTGGTCCCCTCCTGACACTTTTATTATTTCCTTGGCACCTCTAGTATTGTGCTAAAGGTCATCTGAGAGTCAGATAGAAGAATACATGCCAAGTGTATTTACTGTACTGGCACCTGTACCACACATTTCTAAGGCCCACACATTTCTAAGGCTGGCAGTTACTCTGAATAACCTATCTTTCTAGGTCATTGCCTGTTACTTTAACCCCTTATGGCTACCATTCCCTCCTCCCAAAGCAAAAATGTCAAAGGAACTTAAAGGAATTACTCGTATCAGTTTGAATACCTCGATGAAGACTTTCAACAAGGGCAGGTCACCACAGGTAAAACATTGAATTATTTAGAACAGACAATATGCAAATAAAAGAATAATATAGTATCTGTTTGAAGTATTTCTGGGAAAAATGTAGCAAAAAATTATAATTCTTCTATCTCCTTCTCTCCTGTGCACAACTTTTCTGGCTTTAGAAATATGGATGTCCTCATCTTTTCCAGAAATATCCTGTAAAGCTGGATTAAGAGGATGATGTGAGGACAATTGGATGTAGTGACATAAAAAACCTAGCAGTCAACTTTGGTGGGTGAGCTGGAGAGTTAAATTGCACAAGAGTAGCTCTCTTTATTAAGTTTTGTACAAAGCCATAACGAAAAGCTAAGAGTGCAAACTGTTTCCACACAGACATGTTTTGGACATATATTCCCTGATTCATACTCTGCAAATGCAAAAAGAAAATGATAGCTTGGAGATCTCCAGCATAACCTGGAGATCCTTCTACTTTCTGACTTCAAACAGGTTAATAAGAACATATGTCTTTAAATGAAGAAGGCCGACTTCACTTGCATAAATGACATTTGAGGGTCTGAACATCAAAGCAACTAAGAAGTTGAAGGATAGTTGGAAGTGGTGGGTGGAAGGAGGAGGTATATTAAGACATAAAAATCCATAGATCTACAATTATTATTATTTTCAAGATGAAGTCTCGCTCTGTCACCCAGGCTGGAGTGCAGTGGTGTGATCTTGGCTCACTGCAACCTCGGTCTCCTGGGTTCAAGCAGTTCTCTTGCCTCAGCCTCCAGAGTAGCTGGGATTGCAGGTGTGCACCACCACACCCACCTAATTTTTGTATTCTTAGAAGAGATCGGGTTTCACCATATTGGCCAGGATGGTCTGGAACTCTTGACCTTATGATCCGCCGGCCTCAGCCTCCAAAAGTGCTGGGATTACAGGCATAAGCCACTGTGCCTGGCCCAATATATAAAATTATTTAGGGCCTAATTATTGGTTTTAATAAAGCCCCCAAAGAGATTTGGAGAGTACATTAAGATGTGCCCTTTCTTTTATGTAGTAACCTCAGTTTCTATACATGCAGAGGTGGGGCAGGGGACAGCTGTGAGCTGGGGTTCTGAGAAACTTGATTACTAGATTGGTATCATGGGAATTTGCTGATCCTGTGTGAGACAGTTTGTTAAATCCCATTCATGTGTCCAAATACATGATTAGGGACTCGTAGTAACCACCCCTGTTCACACATCTATCATTCAGACACAAAACAAAATACAAAACACCAAATGTCTCTAGAGTTGAGCCAGATCTTTCTTATCTTTGAAGAATCAAAACTTATAAAAGCCTCAGAGAACTGAAATGATTTATGAATGTTCAAAGTTGCTAGACTTTTGACAATTGTTCCTGCTAAAACAAAACTGTTTACATTATCTTGTATTGCCATACAGATTTTGACCAAAATAAAAGTTTATTTCCAAAAATAATACTGTTTTCTTGTTATTTTCCCCTTCTATTTAGATATTGCATTTAAAAAACTTTCTTTTTTTCTTTTTTTTTCTTTTTTTTTTTTTTTTTCTGTAAAAGCTATTCCAAGTAAGAGTGTTTAGTAGAAACAGAACCTTCTCAATAAAATGTTAGGAAAACCTCTCCTGGTCTGAGCTGCAACCTGCACCCTGTCACCAGGCTGACCAAACAGATATTTATTACCTTTTAAACTACCAGAGAAAATAGTAGGCTTTAGAATATGTGGATTTGGGCTTGGTGAAAAGAACAGTGTTGATTAAAAAGAGTAGATAAATCTTACTCTTTTGTGGAAATGCCAGGGTCCTGCTACCATTACTTTTTCTGTCATGTATGTTTTCAAAAAGCAGTTAGCAGAATATCACTGATGTTTACACCCATGAAGAAAATAGCAAGCCAGTGTATTATTTTTTAAAGCATTCATTTGTGGGTAAATTTGTGCCTCATAATCAAAGTGTTGTATTTGCCTTCTTTAATTATGTGATTTCTTAAGAATGTTCAGCTGTCAGATTTTTTTTTTCTGGAAATAGAGCCTGGGGAAGGAGAAGACATACTGTAGTGAATTGCAAAAATCAAGAATCACAATTTACATTTTCTTTACTCACTTTTAAAGTAAAACCAGAGGTGTGAACTGTGGGTAAGCTAAAAGCATCACTGGCCAATTTTGGTTAAAAACAGACCTTTTTTCTCATCATTATTAATTTAAGGTGATGGATATTTCACTCTTTCATGAGATACTGAGGCCCTCAATGAAGAAAGAATCACATCTTATTAATGTCTGATTTAGCAACTTGTCAGTCTTTTTTTTTTTTTTTTTGAGATGGAATCTCGCTCTGTCGCCCAGGCTGGAGTGCAGTGGTTGATCTCAGCTCACTGCAAGCTCCACCTCCTGGGTTCACGCCATTCTCCTGCCTCAGCTTCCCGAGTAGCTGGGACTACAGGCGCCCACCACCTCGCCCAGCTAGTTTTTTGTATTTTTTTTTAGTAGAGACGGGGTTTCACCGTGTTATCCTGGATGGTCTCGATCTCCTGACCTCGTGATCCGCCCGTCTGGGCCTCCCAAAGTGCTGGGATTACAGGCTTCAGCCACCACGCCCGGCCCAACTTGTCAGTCTTAAATGAGAGTGTAAACACCTAGAAAATCTCTAGACCCATCTTGATGTCATTGGCAACAACATCATTCTTTCATATTTTAGTTAAAATATTCAGTATCTTTAGGCATTCTTGTCCAGTGACTGTGGGATTATAAATTGGTGTAAGCAAGAAAGTAGCTTGGTAATATGCTGTAAGAATCTTAACAACGTAGCTCTTGAATTGGTCATTTCTCTTTTTAGAATATATCATAAGAAAAAATACCAGATACAGAATAAAAAAGCCGATATGTTGATTTTCATGTAACCCAAAGATCGCCAGGTCCTTCAACTATCTGGGATTACCCAGATAGTTTTAATATGCTAGTTAAATAAGCCAAGCTCTCACTCACATTAACTGCAGAGAGTCCCAGTGACTTTTCAAAATGCCTAAATAGGGGAATTAGGTGGGGACAAGAGATACTTATACTACCTTGTCTCTGCTATAACTTGCTCTAAAGCCCTGTAGCAGGCCTTTCTTTAATCCCTATGACATCTCATCTCTGCCTTTGTATGTCATGTAAGCTTTGCTGGTTCCTTTTTATGCCTTTTCCGTCATTTCTCCAGCATTTAGAATTTAGAGTGGTGGAAAGATTTACAATGCAAAATAGAAAATTACTTAAAAATGCACGGGCCACATCCATGCTGTTAGAGTTTGTTGGCCATCCAGAAGTTGTTTCCTGGCTGAGTCTCTCCTTGGGCTCTGCACAGCAGCCATGTTGCTGGGCCCTGGTCTCTTCTTTCAAAGCCTCCTTTCCTGTCCTTTCTTCCTTGGGTCCTAGCAACTTAGCCCTCCTGGATTCCTTCCTCCAGCCTCAACACTTTTCTCTGAGGACCCAGAGAGCTGCTCCAAATCATTTTTTATTTCAAAACCCTTTCCTTTAGAGGAAATGTATTTTCACTTTATTTTGCAGAGCTGTTTAGATTCCTTAATTTTGACATCCCATTCTAAACTTTGCTCTGGACCTGCCTTAGTTTTTAAACCAAAGGACTTTTTAAATGTTTTGTTCAAACATGAGTCATTCTTTTTGTGTGTCTAAAATTGTATTATATTCTCACTCCTCCTTGCAAATTAATAAAAAATAATATTTTTCCCTGATGTTCTGATAACTCGATAATACTAAAAGTAATCTGAAAAAAAATTAGTATCCTCCATAAAGGAATATGATTTGGAAAATTACAGTCTATTCATAGAATAAAATAATAGCTTTTAATTATAAGTTATATTCATAAAATGTTTGGCTTATATGTCACAATTTTAAATGACATAACATTATAACCTATGTAATTTTGACCATGTAAAATTATTAAAATTAAGCAGAAGGAAATATACTAAAATATTAGAGTATCTATTTTGGATGGTGGAGTTATGTGTGATTTTTATATTCTTTTAATTTTTTAAATTAGCTTCCAGTTTGTCTATAATAAGCATGTATTACTTTAATTGCTTAAAAATAAAACTTATTGCAAATTTTCAGAAATTTGGATTTAAAACCTGTAGACTTTTAGAAAATTTTTTTTTTCTCTTTTCTCCTTATATTGCTTATTTTCTATTCACAATGGTGGTATTAGGCTAGTCAACATGAACCCAAATATGGTTAATGGTCTGGGATGAATGGTGGGGCCAATAACGAACAAACTCAGGTTAGTAACTATTTAGCTTAGTAGAAAAAAAAAGATGAAAAACCAGTGTTATCTAGGGATACCTTTTTCTTTTCCTGTTTTTTTTTTTTCTTTTTTTTTTTTTTTTCGGGAAGTTGGTTGGGAAGTGGGTGTGGTTTCCCAATAAAAACCAGAAAATCTACTAGAAAAATTCTACAAGAGCTGTAACATTTAGGGACATCCATTATGAAAAGCATTCAGAAGGAATATTATTAGTTAACTACTGAGAAGGTGTCATTACCTATAACCTTCTAAATCGCTAACCTATCCCTAGATTAGAAACCAGTTACAATAATCTCACACAGTCTAGTCATGTTCTGGGGCAATACAGGCAAACACTCAATTCTTCCATGCTTACTCATATATAAACTAGAGCCCCTGAATTTTATATAGTTAATGCCATCTGTTATAATTAAATTTTCTCTCACCTGACATTTAGGGCTGCCGTGTAACTACACACTACATGTTTCACCAGACTTGTGGAGAAATTCCCATTGAAATCTGTAAACAAATCTCTTATGTCTTGTGTAGCAAGTTGAGTCTTGTGAAATATGACAGGCTTTTAAACCCTTCTCATAGCCCCCACTGGTTGCAGCTACAAACGTATTATTCTCATGGTTTAATACCTTCATAAAGTCATGCATTGGATTTGGGCAATTCTCCCATCACCTGAATATACTATATCAAAATCAATAATTACAGGCAACCCATTGATTGCAAAAGGCATAAATGTGCAATGAGACATATTGGAGCACCAGAACTCTTGACAGAGTAGATACATATTACAGGCAATTGCATTCTCCTTCGGATGGATTTTGTGTGTGGGTGTGATATACTCAGATATAACTACTGTTGAATTATAGTTGTGTACACTTTCCCAAATGATTCAAATGCCCTTAACAATAAGTCATGTAAAGCATCGGGTTATTTTTTTTGTTGGTTTTTGTTTGTTTGTTTGTTTTTTCAATAAGAAAAAAAGATCTATCAAACTTGGGATATCGAATTTGAAATTATCTTTCTCTTATTTCTCTCCATTGGATCCACAGACTCCAGGAATAAGATAGTAGAGAGTTTTTCTAATAAACACATATTTGATGGCTCCCTTCACCCTGCAGTTTGAGATAGCAACCTCCCTACCTTCTGCACTCTGAGTTATACCTTCTGTCTGAAAATCACAAAGAAAAATAGTCTCTAACTCTGTGTAGCCCATGATAAGGCAAACTTTAAGGGAAATTTATACCACAAAAGTGTCAAGATTGTTTTAGGGAAGGAGTAGAGTTCAGAATTAAATACACACAAAAAATGTTACATTACAGGATTGTTTCATACAAAATTTTTGCTATTTTTTTCACTAGAGAAGGTAACATAACTGAAGTATACTTCAATCAGTTTAATTTTGAAGAATTAAATTTTAAGAAGAAACTATTTGTAGAAGCCCAAATATGTGTACCAGATATTTAAAATCTTATGTGTGATTAAACTAAAATAATGGAATAATTGCTCTGCAGGCTTAATTTTAGCAGGCATGCTTGCCAGGCAGCTAGCTTCATGACAATAATGGGAGGCCCTCTTGGGTAGTGGTTAAGAGCACAGACTCTGGAATTAGATGACCTGAGTTTAAATCCAGACTCTACCACTAACTGGCTCTGTGACTGTGGGTGTATTATTTAATCTCTTTAAGCGTTAATTTTTCTCAGAAGTAAATGGGGATTATGATATGATCCTATTTACTTTACCAGATTGTTATAAGGATTGAAGGAGAGATAGTATGCATAGAACACTTAAACACTGTTTGGTTGCTAATAAATGATTTTTAAGAGTAGTGCTTGTTAACTACAATGATTACCAATGGGATGTTTGTGAGAGGGAGATAAAAGCTTCACGTGTTATAAAAGCTGACTCCTAGTTCACATGGCCATATGGCCATTTTCTTTTTGTTCCTAAATATTACCTATGAGCGGCTCACTGTAAATATTCAGATGTTATCTTTGTGTTTGATAAACTGAATTATTTTCTTATTCAGTTATATCAGTAAAGTTGAGTGGTGAAATCCAGAATGAAATGAAGATTTGTTTTCCAACAAGAGAATACCAGCTGTTGTCATCCACAGAATATCAATTGCCAGTATATCCATGCATCTCACAAAAAATGTACAGAACACATCCTCTTCCAGGATCTCAAGATTACAAAGTAAATAAGACAAGGGAACTGCCCTCAAGGAGCTTTTCGTCTGTAGGCAAAATGAGACAAATAACAAATAACTCTGCTATGTGGCAGGAAGAGCTATGCTCCTGAAGAAACACAGGCATGAACTGTGTTGGGAGTTTAGAGAAAGGTATCATTCCTTCTCTAATCCATTCAGGAAGAACATTCGTGGGAGAGGTAGCATTTGAATGGGGTTTTGAGAGAGCAAGATTTGAGTGTGATGTTAGGAAGAAAATGCAGCAGTTATGGTAACTGCATTATCTAATATTATAGTTTTGATGTTTCTGATCTATGTCTGTGTAAGAAGTTATTTTCTGCATACTTTGTTTGTGAGATAGCTCAAAGTTCAAGGAAATTAGATTCCCCATGCTGCACGTTGTAGAGAGACACTAGGAGGACTTCCTATAATTAACTGCCTCACCACAAAATTAATTCAAAATTAATCTGATATACATGTAAAAATTAAAACTATAAAATTTCTAGAAGAAAAATTTGCAAGCTACGGGTAGATGAAGATTTATCAACACTTATAAACGATATTATATAAAACCTAAAAACTTTTGGTCATCAAAAGATATCATTAAGACAATCAAAATGCCACCACACACTGGGAGAAGAGAACATCTGTGCTGAATGTATGAAGGTCTCTTGCAATACAATATATAACCCAATTAAAAAATGGGCAAGGCCGGGCTCTGTGGCTCATGCCTGCAATCCTAGCACTTTGTGAGGCCAAGGCGGGTGGATCACCTGAGGTCAAGGGTTCAAGACCAGCCTGGCCAAAATGGTGAAACCCCATCTCTACTAAAAATACAAAAAAATTAGCTGGGCCTGGTGGTGGGTACCTGTAATTCTGGCTACTTAGGGAGGCTGAGGCAGGAGAATTGCTTGAACCTGGTAGATGGAGGTTGCAGTGAGCCAAGATCGTGCCACTGCACTCCAGCCTGGGCAATAAGAGGGAAACTCTGTCTCAAAAAAACAAAACAAAAACAAAAACAAAAAAAGGCAAAAGACTCCAACAGATATTTAAAAAGATATACAAATGACCAATAAGCATATGAAAAGATGTTCCTTATCATTAGTTAGAAAAAAAAATTCAATGAACTGCAACTAACTAAAAGTAAAAAGATTCACAATAAGTGGTATTGATGAGGATATGGTGCAAGAAATCTCACACATTGCTTTTGGGAATACAAAATGGTGCAGCCACATTGGAAAACTAATGGCGGTTTATTATAAAGCTAAACACACAAATATCCTATGACACAGAAATTATACTCTTAGGTATTTACCCAAAGGAAATGAAAACACATGTCTACAAAAAAGGTTTGTACAAGAATGTACAATTATGACCAGGCACAGTTGCTCACACCTGTAATCCCAGCACTTTAGGAGGCTGAGGTGAGCAGATTGCTTGAGCCCAGGGGTTTGAAACCAGACTGGGCAACATGGGGAAACCCTGTCTCTACAAAAATTATGAAAATTATCCAAGCATGGTGGCATACGCCTGAAGTCCCAGCTACTTGGAGGGCTGAGGTAGGAGGATCTTTTGGGCCTGGGAGTTCGAGGCCGCAGTGAGCCATGATTGTGCCACTGCACTCCAGCCTGGGCAACAGAGTGAGACCCTGTCTGAAAAAAAAAAGGTACAATTAATAGGCTTGATGTAATAAATATATTAAAATGTCTCACAACAGGGAATACATATTTTTTCAAGTACAAATGGAGCATTTATAAAAAATTGATTATATACTACTTAAAAATACCAGTCACAACATAATTTCAAGAAAGGCTAGTATGCTACCTTCTCTGATCACTAGAAAACAATAGTAAAAAGTATCTCCCACAACCCACATAAATTTACTAACTTAGTCATATACTTATTGATTAAGGAAGGAAGTAAAATAGATATTAGGAAATAATTACAGTTAATGACAATAAAGCTACATATCAAAACATTTGTGACCCAGTTTAATCCATATTTGTAATTAATATACAGCTTTAAGGACATTTATTTAAAAATAAGAATAAAAAATAAAGGAGTTAAACTTTCCATTTAAGATGCTACAAAGAGAACCACATAATAAATGAAAGAAAGTTGAGGGAAGGAAATAGTAAAGATAAGAGCATATTTTAATAAACTGGAAAGCAAAGAATACCAAGTATGAGCAAACCCAGAAGCTGGTTGTTTAAAAAGATGAATAAAATCCACAAACTTCAATCAATACTGATCTAAAAAAAAGACACAAATCAACAAGATTAGGAATGGAAGTGGGGCAAGTGCAAATGCATTTGAGCCTTAAAACTCGTAAGAAAATATCATGAACAACCTTATTTCAGTAAATTAGAATACTTAGAGAAAGAAATAATTTTCTAGAAAAAAATGTTTGTTATTGTTTTTCTTTAGAAGCAGCATAGTATAATGATTAAAAGTGTAGCTTCTGTGTCATATTTCCTGGGCCTGAATCTCAGCTTACTCATTACTTGTGGTGTGATCTGGAGCAAATTAATTAAATTCTCAACTTTTCCATTTGGAAAATGTGGGTAATCATAACATCTTATAGAGTTGATATAAAGATAAAAATAAGAATGGTTGTAACATGCATAGAACACCACCAGACAAATATTAAGTGCTTCATAAATATTTTCTATTATTTTGTTAATATTATTGTCAGTGACCAAATCTAACTGAAGAATAGAAAAAAATGAATAAACTAATAGCAACTGAGAATCAAATACTGCCTCCACGGGTTCATTTGCATTGTTTTATAAATGAGCTTTACCAGGCTTTCATATAACAATAATTCTCACTTTTAATAGACTACTCTAGAGAATTGAAAAAGAGACAAGGTAAATATAACCTTGATAAAGACAACAAAGTACACGATAAGATCAGTACAATAAAATAACTTATTAACCAATATCATTTAACAATATAGATGTAAAAATATATAAATTAAAAATTGGCAAATTAAAATGTATTAAAAACATATTGTGGCTGAGAGGAAGGAAGATATAACATTGGCAGAATATAGTAATGTAATGCATATTATATCAATTAATTCAAAAGAAATAAATAACATTTAACACTAATGCATGATAAAAATGCTTTACAAAGCAAGAATAAAGTGAAGCTTTATACAGTTTAATTTTAATTTCTGACAAAGTAGATTTTGATGTGAAAATACATATTTAGAAATTTGTAGCAAACATCATACTTAATGTTAAGCTTCTAGAAGTATTCTCATTTAAGTAGCAAATAATAATGCCTACACTCAACATTTCTATTCAATATTGTCTTAACATCCCAGACATTATAATAGGGCAAAACAAAGAAGTAAGAATGGTAAGAATTAAAAAGGAAGAGATAGGTTGGGGGCGGGAGCATTGCTTCATACCTGTAATCCTAGCAGTTTGAGAGGCTGAGGCTGGTGGATCATTTGATCCCAGGAGGTCAAGACCAGCCTGGCAGCATGTTGAAGTGCTGTCTTTACAAAATGATACAAAAAATTAGCTGAATGTGGTGGTGGTGTGTGCCTGTGATCCAAGCTACTCAGGAGGCCGAGGTGGGAGGATTACTTGAGTCTGGGAGGTCAAGGCTCACTTGGGAGGTTGAAGCTACAGTGAGCCATGTTTTCACCACTGCACTCCAGCTTGGGTGACAGAGGGAGACTCTCCCTCAAAAAAAAAAAAGGAAAAGATAAAATGTTTTTTCTCAGGCAATATAATTATCATATATTTAGATAATATGCACACTATTACAACTAATATGAACACTAAATTATTAGATATGAACCCAACATACTCAACTCAATCACTTTCTTTTACAATAACCATTTAGACAATATAATAGAAAAAACTCATTTTTAAGCTACAAAATATTAAAGGCATGTAATGCTGAATATCACAAAAATCTCTAAGAATTTATGTAGGAATTACAAAAATTCTGAAAAACATAAAAGAAGCTAGTATGTAAAGGAACAATACATGGTGTCAATTTAAATGTAGACTCAATATTGCAGTAATATAAATTCTAGGCAAATAATCAATATATTTCAATGCTAGTTCAATAAAAATCTAAGTAGAGTGTTTCATGGAACTAAACCAGCGGTTTCTAAAGTTAATATAGAACAGCAAGAGGTCAAAAACAGTAAGGAAAATCGAAGGAAGAACAAGTTGGGAGGGGCAAGTCCTAGCAGATAACAAAACTTGGAAAACTTTGGAAATTAAGACTGTGTGTATTATGCAGAGGCAGACAGACAAAGAGAACAGAGCAGAGAGCCAGAAAAATAATTCTTATATTGATATATGACAGAGGTGACTTTATAAGCCAGTGGACTAAGCAATAAATGCTGATGGAGAAATTCATAATTCACAGAGAATATAGAAATAATGATAGAACCCTACATCAACCCACATACAAAGAGAAAAGATTAATCCTAAGGTGGGGCGGGGAATCGGACCAAAATGTCCAAGGCAAAACTTGAAAACTTTTAGAGAAAATAAGTATTAATGTCATCATGATCCTAAGATAATGGAACGATTTTTTAAAAATAAGGAAGACATTGATAGATCTAAGTTAAAAAAAAAAAAAACACAAAAAGGAAATAGTCTGCATATGAACAGATACTATAAACAAAATAGAGAGGCGTGCCAGAGCTAGAGATATTTTCAGTATACAAAATGAAAGCAAGATTGAGAAACAGTGAGAAATATTCTTTGGAACTAAATTATCAGAGTTCAATCCAGATTTAACCACTGGACAACTTTGGGCAAGGTATGTCACGTCTATGTGCTTCAGTTCCCTATACACAAACTGGAGCTAATAAATCTCCCCATCTTTTAGGGCTGTTATAAAGATCAAATGGGTTAATTAACATAAGGTGCCCAAAACAAGGTCAGGCATATTATAAGCACTTAATAATGTTAGATATTATGTTATAGAATTGGTGTTAAAATATAGAGAGAAATACTAAAAGTAAGTAAGAAAAAGACAAATAAATTGGAAAATGGGCAAATATGTGGTTTAGTATTTCAAAGAATAGGACACTTAAATTTCCAATAACTATTAGAAAAGATAGTCAAACTTATTAGTGATCAGGTAAATGTAAATTAAAACTACAAGGAGATACTGTTTCATGCTCATGAGATTGTCAAAATTCAAAGTGTAGGGAGGGGTGTAGAGCAATAGAAAATCAACAAACTACTTGCTATGAATATAAATTACAGCCAGGGGCTGTGCTCCCATCTGTAATCCCTGCTTTTTGGGAGGCCAAGGAGGGGGAATTACTTGAGCCCAGGAGTTTGAGACCAGCCTGGGCAGCAATAGTGGGACTCCATCTCTACAAAAAGTACAAAAATTAGCTGAATGTGGTGGCATGTGCCTGTAGTTTCAGCTACTCGGGAGGTTGAGGTGGGAGGATTGCTTGAGCCCGAGGTTGAGGCTGCAGTGAACCAAGGTCAGGCCACTGCATTCCAGCCTGGGTGACAGAGCTAGACACTGTTTCTATAAAAGAAAAAGAAAAAAAAAAAAAAAAAAAGAAAAAGGAAATAAAAAAAGAAGGAGGAGAAGAAGAAGGAGGAGGAGGAGGTGGAGGAGGGTAAATTACGACAACCAATTTGGAGAATAATGAATAATTTGACATTATCAAGGAACACTGATGATGCTCATGGTAGATAATCCAGCAATTGTACTCCCAAAATATAAACACTAGGGATTTAGTATGAATGCTGCAAAAGACACATACAAGAATATTCTTAACAATATCATTTATGATGGTAAATAACTGGAAGAAACCCCAATGTCTTTCAGTAGAGGAATGGATAAATACTATAGTGGTAAATTTATATAAAGAAGCTGTACATTCAGTACAATGAATGAACAAGAACAAGGGCTATGTCCAGCAACATGGATAAATATCAAAAACATAATGTTAATCACGATTTGTACACTAGGTCCCATTTCTTCTCACCCACTATAGCATATCACTCTTAAGAATTTCTCTCTTATCTGCATGACCAAATTTATTATTTCAACTGGATTATTCCCATGAGCATATAACTTGCTATACCTTGTCCTGTCTTATACTCCCTTCCAGCTACTATTCCATTTCCTTTATAGTAGAACTCTTTGAAGAGTTGATTATACTTAATGTTTCCAATTCTCCTACCATTCTCTTGCTTAATCTTTTAAAATTCTTATTATATCAATAATATATGACTCCCAAAATATTATTTGCAAATTTCAATTCTTCTTCTTTTATTAATTAAATATTTTCAATAGATAATAGACTCATATTTTAGAAAGTTTAAAATATAAAGATTCTATATGCAGTGAAAACTCTTCCATCCACCCCCATCTCTCTTCTACACAATTTCCACTCTCTTTTCTCAACTCTTATTTCTTTCTCGTGTATTAGTTCAGTTTATTTGTATAACACATGAAACTGCAAATAAATATTCTTATTTTCCTCTATTTTCTACATAAATGTAGACTATTATGCTGACTGCTGCATAATTCTTTTTTTCAGTTAATGATGTGTTTTGGAGGCCATTTCATATCAGCACATAACAGCTTTTCAATTATCTTTTAACAAGTGTCTAGTTAATTTATTTTACCACTTTTCTACTGATGAACATTTCAATTGTTTCCATACTTTTGCATTTACAATGCTGCAATAAATGACCTTATGTATATACTATTTTCTATGTGTGTAAGGATATGTGAATCAATTTCCAGAAGCAGAATTCCTAGGTCAAAGAAAAAAGGCATTTAATTTTTTTTAGATATTGACAAATTTCTTTTCCAAGGGATCATGGCAGTTTAAACTTCTAGCAATGTATGAGAGTACATGCTTCCCCATCACCTCTCCGAGAAGTCCTATCATGAAATTTTTATTTTAAAAATTCTTATAGGTAGAAAATGACAACTAGTTTTAACTTGGATTTTTCTAGCTGAAGTCGAATATTTCTTCATATGTTTAAAATTTTGTATTTATTTTTCTGCAAATTATTTGTTTTTCTTGTTTGCCATTTAAAAAAAAAACTGGGTTATTGCTATTATCAATTTCTAGGAGCTTTTTAAATATTGGAGCTATAAAAGAAGCTCCAATAGTCATTCTGTCTGTGACATAATTTTTACTTTTGCTATTGCTATTATTTTGTTCTTTTTTTTCCTGCCATGCAGACGTTTCTTTTTGTTTTGTAACTTGTTGATATTATATCTTGGTTAGAAGAACTGGCCCCACTCAAATTATAAAACAATTTCCCCAGTTTTTCTTCTGGTGCTTTAGTGAGCTGTTATTTAAAACATTTAAATCTCTGGACCTCTTAGAACTTATGCTTAGAATATGGTATAAGGCTTCGATCCAATTTTATTTTATTTTACCAGATAGCTACCAGGTTATTCCATCTTTTTTGAGTATTCCATCTTTTAAAGGCCAACTTTAGGCTACTTCTAGATTTCCTTATTTCTATATATTGATTTATTTGTCTATTTATGTACCAGTAACACATTGTTTTAATTTAGGGGTTGAGGCTTCAAGCAGATTTTAATATCTAATCAGGCTAATTCCTCCATTATTGCCCCCCACCTTTTTTTGAGAGTTCCTTCACTATTTTTGTCTATTTTTCCACACGAAGATAGCATAGGTGTCTAGTGCCACAAAAATGTCATTGGTACTTTCTATCAGCAACCCATTACATTTATAAATTAACTTACAGAGAATTAATATCTTTGTAACACTGAGTTTTTTGATCCAAGAGCTTGGTGTGTCATTCATTTCTTTTATTTTTTTCTGGCAAGTTCCTTTCATATAACCTTACATATTTCTTTTTATTCCTAGAGATCTTGTCTTGATTCTTTCTTATCTCCCTAAACTATAAACATTGGGATATGCCTGGGATTCATTCTTAGCCTTTTCTTTTCTCTTTTCTATCCATACCTCCTTCTTTGGTTATCTCATCAAGTCTCATGGTTTTACACACACATTAGGGCCGAATTCCAGCTTTATCAGTTTTGCATATTTTTATTGGACCTTCCCCTGAACTCCAGAACTCCAGATATATACCACTGAACACTCCTGGCTGTTTAACAGACATACATATCTAACGCAACGTGACTAAAATCAATCTGGAAGTTTTTCTTTCTGGGTCCGACTTTTCCCCCAGTCTTCCCCATCACAGTTATTAATAACTCTGTCTTTCCAGTTGTTCAAATCTCGAACCTTGGAGTAATCCTTGACTCCTCTATTTTCCAAACTTTACATCCAATCATCACCAACTTTTGCCAGGTCTTCTTTAAAAAACATATCCAGAATCTGACCACTTCTTACCAGCCACCAGCATTTCAACTTGAATTATGAAATGGCCTCCTAACTGGGTCTTCCTGCTTTCGCCATTTCCCTTCTATGGTCTGTTTTCTACATAGCAGCCGGACTAAAACAAATATAATGTAAGTGTTATTATATCACTTCTCTCTTCAAAATCACTCAAAGGTTGTCCACTTCACTCAAAGTAAGAGCCACGTCCTTTCAATGGCTACAAGTCCTTTTGTGACATAGCTCCTTACTCCAAATACAACATATCATTGTTGTTGTCAACCATCCCAGTCCATTTTCTACCTCAGGGCCTTTGCACCTGATGGGCCCTCTGTCTGGAATTTTCTTCCCTTTGTTGTCTTCTTGGCTCACACTCTTGGCTTTCAAATTGTACTCCAGTGTCTCCTTATCAATAAAGTCTTTCCTGAAAACTCTATGTAACAACAAGCATTGGATAACACATCCCCTCTTTAAGTACTAGGATCTCCTTTATTTTGCCTGATTCTTCTCTGTAATATCTCTCACCATCTGACATATTAGGTTAAGTGTCACTTATTTGTTCATTTGCTGCCTCTTCCTTCTTGAATATGCTATGAAGGCAATTTACTGGTGATGTTTACTGCTGTATCTTCAGCATTTTGGTTGACCTGTAGTAGAAGGTCAATAGATGTTAGTTGAATAAATAAATAAATTGACAATTAGTGTGAATTACATAAGTATATATGAAATGTTATATCATTAATTTGGATATTTAAACCTGCAAAGTAGTAATCTACAATGCTTAAGGAACAGAAGCACATAAGAAAAGTATAAAAACATCTATAGGATGTTAAGGAGAGGAAGAAGTCACCAGGAAAGGTACACGATGACCTTCAATTTTATATATATAGTGTTCAACTTCTCAAAAGTAATAAAGAAGCAAATGTGACCTAGTGTTAAGATTTCATAAACCTGGGTAGTGAGTACATTATATAGTTCTCTAATTTTTTTGATGCCTTCAAAGTATTTCATTTCCTTTTCCAAGAAGAGGAAAACACAGTAATCCATTCAGGTACCATTCAGAAAATATATAGAATCTAAAGATTTTAAAGAGTAAGACACATTGAATGATCACAAAATGTATTGCCTGAGGAATAGATTGCAGTGATTGGCAAGGATTAAAATCCACCTAAATTCATATAACCCTGAGGATAAAAGATTTTTCCTGGGTCCTTATTTAACTGAATGCTTAGTAAAGATGAATAATGACTGAAGATGTTATTGATCTCGCCTAGAAAAAGCAGTTTGGTTATAGTTTTAGAGACAATTGTCCATGTTATTTAAAAAACACATATACACGACAAATTTTTGATAATTTTTTTCTATGGGTCAGACTTATGCAAGTTACTAGGACTACAGAGCCCAATAAGATGAAAATGGAAAGAAAATCTGGCTTCAAAGAGTTCACAGTCTAGTGGGAAAGATGGACAAATAAAGAGTTATAAAACAATGTGCTATAATTGTGCCATGATAGTGATGTGTGGGGTGCCTTGGGGGCAGAGAGCTGTGAGAATGAGCTTCCCACATGCCAATAGAGATCTGGGCTCACAGAGAAACCTTACCCAGAGCCATGCTGTCAGCAACTGTGTTCCAAAATCTACCATAATTATTAGTCCTCACTGCCAAATCCAGGGCCTCCCACTAGAATTTATTATACTCCAGGTTTTGCGAGTTTTTAAAAGTAATAGGGCATTTGTTAAACTCAACACATTCATAGGCAGTTTTTATACTTCAGTTTAAGTGCCACGTGCTAACTTAATCAGGTTCTTTTTTTTTTTTTTCTGTGTTTCTAAAATATTCATGTCGAACCAAAAGCCAGGAGGTTAGCACCTTGTTTATCAGAACATGGGGCATTGAAAACCAAATGTATTATCTAAATAATTGACTGGTAAGAGATATGGAGGAAACCCTCTCTCAGGAGATAGTTCTAAAATGATTTTCTCCAACAAAAGTTATTTATAAAATTTGGTAGCCAATTTGTTAGATATTAGTGACTCCCTTGTGATGCTCTGAGTTTACCTATGGGTAAAAGCAAGTGCAGCAACAGCTATAAAGGGGTCAATAGGCAAAGACACTAAATATATCCACCCAAAGGGTGACAATACACAGAAATAGTCTAAATATTAAAAGATCAACAGCAGGCTTTGTTCAAATTTAATATTGTGCTTATATTTAACTAGCTATTAATCCTCTTGAATTTTTATCCATCCTCAGAAAAGAGCACCATAGGGCAAAATCCTACTGATTGAGATAATCCATAGCTATGGCATTACCATTACTGCTCCAGGCCTTCAGGTCTCCTGCTGTCAGGTAAACAGATTTGACAAAAGTGAGGTGGCTTTTACATTGGAAACCATAACAGAAAAAACTTAAGGGTCATTTTTGGGAAGGAGTGCTACCTGTATTGCTTGGAAAGCTTAGTCAAAATGAGAAGTAACAAATTGCTATTCCCTGAACTTGGAAACTTATGAATGAATGTGTGAACCCAAAGTATCTGAGACAGGTCTCAATTTTGCCATGGTTAAGGATGTGCAGGAGACACAGCCTCAGCAGGTCCTGATGACATGTGCCCAAGGTGGTGGGGCACAGCTTGGTGGTATACATTTTAGGGAGACATGAGACATCAATCAATTTGTAAGATGTACGTTGGTTGAGTCCAGAAAGGCAGGACAATTCAAGCAGGGAGGGGCCTCTAGGTCATAGGTAGATAAGAGACAACCTTTTGCATTCTTTTGAGTCTCTGATTAGCTGAATGCACAATTTAATGTGAAAAGTGGGTAGAGGAATAGTCATTTATGCCCTAGTCTGGCTTAGTGAAACAAGAGGGCAGAGGAAGCCATCAGATGTGCATTTGTCTCACGTGAGCAAAGGAATGACTTTGAGTTCTGTCTGTCCCTTGTCTGCAAAGAATTTCCTTGTGGACAAATTGTGAGGGAGGTATGAAGCTTTTTAAAAATCTTTGTCTATTTAGGAATAAAATGGGAGGCAGGTTTGCCTGACGCAGTTCCCTGCTTGACCTTTCCCTTGGCTTAGTAATTTGGGGGTCCTGCAATTTATTTTCCTTTCACAAATGGTTTCTGCATTTAGAGATTTTTATCTCAATTGTTGCAATGGTCAGCATTTCCCTTATTTTTAATCACAATGTTTTTCCTCCACTTAGGCCTAAAACCTGGAATTTGAGGGAAATAATGTTCCTGAATCCATGTTTTATTTAGGCAAATGACATGGTTAGGCTTTGTGTCCCCATCCAAACTCGTCTTGAATTGTGATCTCCACAATCCCCATAATCCCCACGTGTCAAGGGAGAGGCCAAGTGGAGGTAACTGAATCATGGGGATGGTTTCTCTCATGCTGTTCTCCTGATAGTGAATGAGTTTTCCTGAGAGCTTATGGGCTCGTCCCCCTTCGCTCAGCAGTTCTCTCTCTCCTGCTGCCATGTGAGAAGGTCTGAGTTTGTTTTCCCTTCTGCCATGCTTGTAAGTTTCCCGAGGTCTCCCCAGCCGCATGAGTCAATAAAACCTCTTTCCTTTATAAGGTACCCAGTCTGGGGTAGTATCTTTATAGCAGTGTGAAAATGGACTAATACAGCAAATGATGCTATCATCTAAGAGGAAAGCTGACAAATCATAATGTTAACACTTGGAATCCAAGCCTATCCATGTTAGGCAGGAGGAGTTTTAGTAGTTGGTTGGTAAATTCCAGGGTAAATAAGGATCCATTTGCGAATATCCCTTATCTCTGCTAGTAAAAAGTAGAAAAGGTGTCATATTTCAAGTTTGTGTGCTAGAATAATTGCCTCATGTTTCTGGATTGGGTTTTAGCTAAAAGTTATGGAGAAAAATTTAGACCTTTGGCAGATAATATATATAGGAAGAAAACCTCTACCCAATATCTAATCCATTTCATCCTATACAGTTTATCTTACACACTATTGCCAGGATGGTCTTTTAGTACAACTCGCCTCATATCTCAGTCTCTGCTCTAAACCATTAAATAAGGCCTTACTACTTACAGAATAATGTCAAAATCCCTAAATATAGCATTGAAGGTCATTCATTGTCTGGCTTCATACTACCTCGCCATTCTTTCCTTCACTAACTTCTTAAACACCCTATTTTCTGTCTACTCTTGCTTCTTTGAATTTCCCTTAACAGTCTCTGCTTTTCTTACCTGAATAACTCTCTTTCTCTATCATAGTATCTTTCTCTTCTTATGTACATACTTTAAAACCCAATTCAAACTTGTCTTCATAAACCTTTTCTGATCCTTCTGGTTAGATGTAATCCATCCGACTTTAAATTTTATATGTTTAGTCACATTATAGATTCTTCTATAATTGTTAGAAAATATACTTATATTGTTTTTCATCTCATAGATATTTCTTAAGCACTCACTATGTGCTAGGCAAAATACTGGCATTAGACTATGATAGTGAACAACTTCAGAGATCCTATATTTTAGTGGTACAGATAGACCAAAACATAGAAAAAGGGAGCGAGAGGAGAGAGAATAAAAGAAGCAAATAAATAATGAAATTTTATTGTAAGAAATGCTGCAAAAAATCCCCCAACCAAACAAATTAGAACTATCACTGAGGCTGAGGAACTTTAGATACTTGGTCAAGGAAGGCCTCCCTGAGAAGATGAAATTGAAGGTAAGAAGTAGGGATCAGAAGGTACAGTTATGGAAGGAGCAGAGGAAGAGTGTTTCAAGCAGAGGCAAAGATATACAAAAGCCCAGGAGGAGGAAAGAGCACAAAAGCCCAGGAGGAGAAAAGAGCTTGGCACACCTGAGGAAATGAATGATGATTTTTGTCTAAAGCAAGGGGGAGGGAGATGTTTAGGGGCTTGGGGTCCACAGTAAGAAGTTTGGATTTTTTTGTAAGTGCAATGGGAATCCATCTATAGGCTCTAGATGAAGAGGGACATTTCTGTTTTAAATATGGTTAATATAAAAATAATGATCCCGGCCTTTCGAGGGGAAAACGGATTTTGAGATTGGGTAGAGTGGGGAAGATTCATTAGAAGGGTGTTGCAATAGTCCAGATATGGCATATTGTATTTCTGGATAAACGACCAGACATTACCTTCCATCACGTGGCTTTGATCATCCTTCCATGGGGAGGTGGAGTTGATATTCTCTCCACTTAAACTGAATAATGGCTTACGACTGCTCCAAACAGTAGAGTGGGGTAGACTTGATACTGTCACTTCATTGACTAGACAATAAAAAGGATACAACTTCCTCCTTGCTATCTCTCTTTGGGGGGCATTCATGCTACGGGCAGTCAGCCACCATGCTGTAAGGAGGCGCAAATTATCTTGTGTGAAGAGGCCATTTGGAGAGACTCATGTGGAGAGACCCATATGAAAAGGAAGTGAGACCTCCAGCCCTCAGGCAGTGTCATTCTGTAGGCATGCAAGTGATTCTGCCTTCAGATCATCTCTGCCTTCAGCCTTCAGGTCTTCCAGCTAAAGCTTGGGCATCATGAACAAACACAAACTGTAGTACCCTGTCTGAATTCCTAATTCACAGAATCTGTGAGCACTTTTTTTTAAGGTTATTTCATGAAACTAACTTTTGGGGTGACTGTTTCTTAGAAATCAAAATGAAACGAGTGGTTATAGAGAAGGTGACAGAAGGCAGATCCATGATATATTTTGGAGTTAGAATCTAAAAGACTTGCAGAGAAAAGGGATGTAGAGAGTGAAGAAGAGGGCATAAAGGATGACTTTTAGATTTTTGGCTTCAGTAATATAGTAGATAGTAGCTCCATTTACTGGGATCAAGAAGACAAGGGGCTGCAGAGGACAGATTTGTAGGGAGCAAAGCTGATCTTTCTTGCTAGATTTTAAGCTTTTTGAGAGTAAGGAAGAGTTTATGTCCTTCATAGCACAAAGCACAGAGCCTTTTGAGTAGTAAGTACAATAAATATCTCCTAAATTGAACTGTGAAGAAACTACTGCCACGACTGCCCCAGTGAGATCATTGCTTCTGAAAGCATTTATCTACAATATATATGGATAGAAATGAAGATGCATTTTTAACATTTGCATAAAGGGAATTGACATATTACATCAATTAATCACACTTGGCAAGGGAAGGATACATAAATTAACTTGCTGTCTTTTAGACATTGGCTTGCATACTGCAAAGTGATACAAGGAACTGGAAAATGTATAGTTAATTTGGCTCTTGGAGACATGTATGTATTAAAACTAGTCATATCAGTCACAAAATGAAGAATTATCATTCCACATTGTTGTGTAAACAAAACCTCCATTTTTTTTTCTTTGCTTATGGATAATTCTAGCTTGTGTTGCGTTGACCTTGGCCTTTTGTTTGCAGCATGGTTGCTTAGATGTATATTGGCTATAGCTTATTTATAAAGTGCCAAATTGAATATATTTGCTCCAAAGTTTTTGGGACATTTCCTGATAGATCCAGGACTTCAAATATTCACAGTGTCAGAGTTACCATAGCTGCAGTGGCAGAAGGGCCTCTCTGCAGGGAACTCTCCAGAATAACACCTAAGTGGCTGCTAAGTCCTTCCCAGTTCTCTTAGTTACTGCAGCCTCCAAGGGGCAAAGCCATTTTATCTTGGTGTTTGACACTGTGCTTTATGCAAACTTGCCCACTTTGTAAACGCCTTCACAGAGTCTGGTTTGCCTTTTCTTCCTGGCACCTCAGTTAAGAATTTATTTCTCTTAAAATATTTGCCAATTTCATTTATATTCATAGGGCAAATATGAACTCTTGAGACATCTCCTCTGGCCACATTATTGGCCTCTGTTTCTGGTGGGGTGAGGAATGCTGTGCTTTGGATGCAATAGCGCATGCCTGAGTGAGGAGAGGCAAATGCTTTGCAAATATACCTCTGGGCTTTGCCACTGAGTACAGAGACACTCTAAACTGTCCCAGAGAAAAGGCTCAGCTCTTCAATGATAAAGATGCTTATGACAAAGATGTCCCTCTTTTAGTGTTTGTTGTTGTTGGCAAGGGAAGTTAATGCAATCAACTCATTTGGTTTGGCTTTTCAAAAGTGATGGTCCTGGGTACGACATTAATGTTTATCCCTTATTAAATGCTGATTCTAATTAAACAAACTCTCTGCCTTGAACAAGAACATTGATTTTCTGTCTAAGATTTTCATCAATAAAATCATGGTGATTAGTGAGGTTGAAGTTAGTTATTAAGTCTTAATATATAGTTGTAGCTTAACTGCCATTATTTTTCAAATAATGTTCAATGACCCATCAGGTTTCTTGAGGTCTTTGGAGTTTTTACCATTCATAATCCTCTATCAGGTTCTCAGGATTATGAAGTACTCCAGGGAGCAAGAGCTGGTGGCCAAGTAGGTTTTTATTTTCAACAATGGGAGGAGTTTTCATAAAGGATTGAGCAATCCTTCACCTCTTGGCCTTTGGGGCATTCCTTGGCCCATGAATGTAGCACTCACAGTGTTTTTTCCTTCTTTTCTTACTTTCTTCATGGTGGAAACCTGGTAAAAACTTGAGTGGAGAAGGGAGAGATGAAACCTGTAGCAGCCACATGAGGTACTTGGCTGTCTTGGTGTTACTTCCAACCCCTTTTACTCGTCAATGCCACCTTTCAGCTTCTGTAGCCTAGCAACTGGGGGATTCATATAATAAGGACATTGATTTCTTTTTTTTCTTTTGAAATAGGATCTTGCTCTGTCACTCAGGCTGGAGTGCAGTGGTGCGATCCTGGCTCACTGCAGCCTTGACCTCCCAGGGCTCAAGCGATTTTCCTACCTCAGCACTCCAAGTAGCTGGGACTACAAGCGCGTGCCACCATGTCCTGCTAATTTTTTTAAAAGAAATTTGCAAAGATAAGGTCTTCTTCTGTTTCCTAGGCTGAAGACATTGATTTTAAACATCTATTTTAAATTTCAAAAACAAAATTTTTTCATTGTAGACATTTGAAATGATACCAAAGTATACATAGATTTAATGTATATATAGATTTTCCCCATCACAACACCTCTACTCTTTCTGCTCCTACTTGGGCTAGTCACTTTTATCAGTTTGATATGTATCTTTCCAGTGGTCCAGTGGAGCCTTTTAAAATATATACATCCATCTCTATGCACATGTGCACATGTATCATATAGACTCATATATGGCTGCATTGTTATTATCTTGGGGGGTCAAAATTGGATTGTGCAGTACAGAGTATGTCTAGCTAGCTTTTTACCCAGTAATGTATATCATGGACATGCTGTGTGTCAGTAATGTTCCATACTAGGCTATATCAAAAGATAGTTAAAGAAAACTAGGTTTTTTGTTAAACAAACTAATTAGTATCTAAAGTTGTTATTCCCGTGCACTAACTCCATTGGAATGTGAATCATTTGCATTCTCAATGTGCAGCCTTTCTAAAATATACCTTTTTTTCTTTCTTTTTTTTTTTTTAGAATAGTTTCACTCTTTCTCATCTGTTTTTAGAGCCAGCTTAGAAAATCCATCTCTTTGCTTTGGGATCTCAGAGCAAATGGGGCATATGTTTTTGGCATTATGTATATAGTAGTTAAAAAAAGACAGCCCATTGTGGAAAGTGGAATTCTGTTGTAGCCCTCAAGATTCCCGCCCTTAGTACACACACCTGCATAATCCTCTCACCTGGAGTGTGAGTGATTTGTGATTATGATGGAATTTCAATCTAGGGATTAGATTATGTTATATGGGAAAGATGTAACTGGTCCCTAACCAGTTAATTTTAGATTAATCAAAAGGGAAATTATCTCGGGCAAGCCTGAAACAATCAAATAGGTCATTTAAATCTCAGTCTAGAGGTCAGAGAGAGAAGATGTCAGATGGATTCAAAACTGTTCGTGTTCTCCTATTGGCCTTGACTGAGCAAACTGCCCTGTTGTAGAGAGGACAATACAGCAGGGGATGTCAAGCAGCCTGCAAGCTGAGAGCAAATTCTGGATGACAGCCAGCAAAAATGGTGGGACCTCAGTCATATGCCCTGAAGGAACTGAATTGAGCCAACAGCCAGTGAGCTTGGAAGAAGACCTAGAGCTGAGATTGTTTGTAGTCCTGGCCAACATCTTGATTTCAGCTTGGTGAGATGCAGAGAAGATTCAGCTAACTCATTCAAGCTTTGACCTACAAGAACTGTGAGATAATAAATTCGTATTATTTTAAGTTGCCAAGTGTAGTGGGTTGAATTGTGGCTGCCAAAAATATGTCTACTTGACCCTCAGAATCTGATCTTATTCAGAAATTGGGTCTTTGCATGTAATTAAGGTAAGGATCTCAAGATGAGATGATCCTGAATGAGTGTGGGCAGAGAAGTTGGTAACACAGAGGAACAGAAAGAAGAAGCCTTTGTGAAGGAGGAGGCAGGGAATGGAGCTATGCAGCCCTAAGCCAAGGAGCAGCAAGGGCTGCTGGCAGTCACCAGAAACTGGAGACAATCATGGAATGGTTTCTCCTGCAGAATCTCCAAAGGGAACCAACTCTACTGACACCTTGGTTTGGAATTTCTGTCTTCTGGAAGTATGAGAAAATGAATTTCTATTGTTTTAAGCTTTTGTGGTAATTTAAGTTTGTGGTAGTTTGTTATACATAAATAGAAAAGTAATACGCAATATTAAAATGCTAGATTTTGTTCCCTCTTTATCAAGACCACATATGCATCTCACATGGCAATAACCGGCTAGGGACGCAACCCTTGCTGTTTCCCTGGGTATGAGTGCTCTGGTCTTTTCCGTGGGCCACAACACTCTTGCAATGTTGCAAGCACTTATACCTGGCCTGCTTCTTTATCTGCCTGGCCCTTATAGGCATTTGCAGTTTGACCTTTGCTTTGCAGCTTCATATTTTTTAAACCTCAAAAAATATAATGCATTTATTAGCACTTGATTTCTTCTCAGGATTGAAAACACTCCCCAGCAGCATTGAAGATACTCAGAAGAGAACTCTGTAGACGATAAAGAGAATTCCAAGGTAGTTCCCACCGTGTTGTGCAGAGCAACCTTTTCAGAGCAGCCACGGCCAAGCCCACCCTGCACTGTCCATGAGATAAGGTGGCTCTTTGCACTATAGACTTACTTATTTTTCAGTACAGAATGCTAACAGTTTTCTAAAACTTCCATTACTGTTTCCTGCCCTTAAGCTATCATACCAGAAGAGAATATACAGTAATCCTAATTTTAGTGGAAACTGAACTTGCCAAAGACAAACTGATCTTTCAAAGATACCTTTTGGGTGAATCCACTTTGAGTTAGGTTCACAGTTCCTATTCTGGAGTCTGCTGAGTCTAGTTTCTCCCTTTCACACCTGGGTCGATGACAAGATGCAAAATACCCACTCTGTTTCTGCAGAATGGGTTTCCCCTTTTGAAAATGATTCCTGGCTGCAGCATATGCTGAGCCTCAGGGTCTCCATTTCTTCCCGCCTCCAACAGTAGAGTGCAACTTACACCTGTCACTCACTCAAAAGGGCAAAAACTCACCCATGGTTTCAATACTCGTTTTTCTGCCAATAGAGAGCATCATTTACTAAAACAGTTAAAGAGAAACGTCAAACACATTTTCAATGCTGAAAAGTGTTTTCAAGTCCTCTTAAGGGTGAACTAACTAGTATAGTAGAGAACCAACATTTTTGAGAAGTACAAAGTTCTGAGGGAAAATGATGATATTTAATAATTATGATAGGGAAGAGAATTCTTTTTAGTTCGAATTTTAAACTGAGTGGAGAATAAAAGCTGAGCCACTGTCACTTAGGGATGTATGACCATCCAAAAGTTGTGTTTTGATGGTAGCTGTGATTGAATTTCAATAAGAATTCCAACTTCGAGTTCACTGCTTCGAATACTCTTACTGTTTGCTACTAATCCAGCATTGGAGGGTGGGCAAGCCTATGTCTGGCAAACAAGACATTGTGGTTTTTCCCAAGTCCCCTGCAGCTTGTTGTAAGTAGGTTTCTCTCATGATCAACAGTAACTGTTCAATAACTATTGAGTGTTCTCTGGGTGCTTAGATTTGTGTGAAGGCATTTCATTTGTAAGATTGATTTTGTCACTTATTTCATTTTTCTTAAGGAAAAGGAATCTCTGCTATTATTCTTCACAAAATACAAATAATTATACTTAACTCACTGTCTTCTCAATTTGAGCTGGAAAAGGAATAGAAATATATATTACACCATCTCCCAAATAATCCATCCTAAAATATGTCACCTTAAACTTACTATATTTCTGAGCTGCTTGGCTCTTCTGTTAGGGCCATTGAATAAACTGGTCTTCTTTGTCCTTGTGTCTGTCTTTTAAAAGTTTCAGATTTCATATCCACTTTGAACTTGCAGCTTTCTTAACGGGATTACAGACAAAGGGTCAGGCCTAAGAGCAGCAGAGTGCAGACAGGTGAGGATGTTGGAGACAGAGATTTAAATGGAAATGAAAGTAATAAATTTGTCAAATAAATTTGACACATGTACTGGACAAAGACATCCAGTTTTAAAGCTTTTCAGAGGACTTCTGTGTAATGCCCATGGTATGTCAGTTTGTTGACAAAGAAAACAGGAAGTAAAATATTTGTGAGGTTTGTTAGGAGAGTGGCTAAGGCTTCTCACCTCAAGGCAACAGCAAAATTCAATCGTGTTGTGATGCAGAAGAGTTGGGTATTATTTTCTTTCCCTTTTTCACTTATTTTAGAAATTTCATTCATTCTGTCAATTGAGAAAGGGAGGTATAAAATATTCAATTTGGAAAATCTTAGAAGTATGTTCTAAAATTTTTACTTTAAAATTTTACAGGTTTGGCTATGGACTAAAGACAAGTTTAAACAGTCTCCTGTTCTAACCCTTTCTGTATTAGAATTTTCTGCATTATCTTGACTCTTTGGAATTTTATTTATTCATCATTCAAAAGTAAAAGCAAACGATGCAGTGAACAAGGAATCATTTTCTTTTGTGGGTGTTTCATTTTTGGCTTCTTAGAACAGTACTGGGGCCAATACTAATTAGTTGTCATTGTTTGTTTTCGTTCTCCACCAAGGTGGGTGGATGGAAGACCAGCTTTCATGTTTCTGTTTTTATTTATTATTTTACTTTTCCTTAGGTTGAAAAACCCTGTCTTTTCTGTTCTACTCATTGTGACAAAACTGTGCTTAATTAAACATAAGATTTTACAGATGCTTCAACAATTTCTTTTTGTACAAAAGCACCTATCTTCCTGAAAGAAGGGAAGCTTTTTCTTCCAACTTTCTTTCTTCATTTAAAGAAAATAAAAACAACTGGTGATGTTTCTTCCATCCACATGTGTAAGTAGCAGGAGGCATGAATATATGCTACAGTACAAATTTAAATTTGATTTATTTAGAAGTCTCATGAACACAAAGAAAAATTAATCCAATAGGATATTATACAAAATAATATTCCATTATACATATATAATAGCTATTTATGTTAATAGAAAAATACTTATATTGAAGATAGTGGAGAAATACTTAAATTCTTTTGACAGTAGTGTCAAGTCATCTGATGACATTAAACATTGGTGTAAGAAAATGTTGAAAATAATTTTATTTAATGAAGATCTATGTTTTACACCTTGCTGGCAGCATTTTCTTTTAATATTGAAAATTTAAAAGAAGAGTTTTACATGCCACTCCAATGAGTAAAAATACCCTTAACTTATCCCCATGGTCCTTCATGATTCTCTCTGCCTCCCTCTCCAGTCAAATCTCCCTCTACCACACCACATGTGTCCTGTACTCCAGATATCATGCAGATTGCCATCCATTTATTACTCCCTCCCCCTCCTCTCCTCCACTTCTTTCTCTTCTTCTTGTGTTATTGGATTCAAATTTTCTATACTTGTCATATCCTTTACTGCTTGAAGATGCTTCTTATTAAATGTAGCCTTATAATTTTATGATTTGCAGATAGCAAAAAGCAAATGACTTTTTAATTCATTTATTTTACATATACATTGTGGTTAACTACAACTGGAAAATTTGGGTATTGAGTTCTGATGGGAGGGACTGACAGGCTACTCTAGAGTTTGTGAGCAGCTCATAATGAGGACACTGTTAAGCTAGATTGGAAAAATTCCTATGTGGAGATATGGGCCCAATATTCTACCAGTGAAACCCATTCCAACGTGTACCGTAAACCACTCTTGCAGTAGAATTAGGTTCATGTAGGTTTATTTGTAAGTAAATACCTGACAATGACCATTTCAACTGATGACACAGATAAAATGCCCAGACACAATGTCACAACATCATCTCAAAAAGAAAAAATGAGAAAAGCCACGTGTCTCCTTTATAGTCTATGCAAATGGTACTCAAAACCAACCAACCAACGAACCAGAAATGTATCTATGTATCATGTGGGCTCCCTACCTTGGCCTGGCAAGATGATTATTGAAGACTGGTGAAGGCTGTGCACATGAGAAGCAGGACATTATCTCCTTGCTTTTATCAGGGGGAGGGCACAGAAAATGCCTTCCAGCTTTCAAATTGCATTATAATGTTTCAGGCCACTCTACTTTCAATGTACAGTCCCTTCTGTCCAGAGTATCCCTTTCCATTTCTTCTTCTCAAATTCTACTTATCTTTCAAGTGGCAAGTCTAGCAGCATCTCCCGCAGGAAACGTTCTCTGGACTCTCCACAATCATTAGTGTGACTTCTCTCATCTCAGGCAGCAAACTGCATGAACATTTGTCATAGGAATTACTGGCTGCTACAATTTTGATTTACTGTGTCTCTTTTGGACCATGAGCTATTCTGGGGAGAAGACCTTTCTTTTTTCCAGCTTTGTATCTATTATACCTAGCAGAGAGCCTTTCATAGAGGGGTATTAATATGAATTGGTTGAATGAATGAAACTGCTAATGCTTTGGACTTATTTAATTATAGACACTAGTTGGCCAAAGAAGCTAATCAAATATAATGAGATGAAGTTCATGGCATTTTATCTTAAAATAACTCTAATCTCAGAAGTCCATTTAAATTACACATTTCAAATTAAAATAGTGGAATTAATTTCTCCCCTTTTCATTTACAAATTCTATACTGAATAACCGTATCATTGAGTAGAATTAAGAGAAATACTAGTTCCCATGTTTTTGACTTAATGAACTTATTTTTTTGTAGTCAGTTCTGATATTATAACCTCATATTCTGGCCAATTATTTATTTATTATTATTATTATTATTATTTTTGAGATGAAGTCTCACTCTGTTGCCCAGGCTGGTGTGTAGTGGCGCAATCTCGGCTCACTGTAACTTCTGCCTCCTGGGTTCAAGCAATTATCCTGTCTCAGCCTCTTGAGGAGCTGGGACTACAGGTGCATGCCACCACACCCAGCTAATTTTTGTATTTTTAGTAGAGATGGGGTTTCACCATATTGGTCAGGCTGGTCTCGAACTCCTGACCTCAGGTGATCCACTTGCCTATATTTATGGATAAATCACTATGTGCCAAACCCTCCCTGGTGAAGCACTGAAGATATATAGCAGTTAACAAAACAACATCCCTGCTCGCATAGAACTTACATTCTAAGGGAGAAGACACATAATGAACCAAACACATACATGTATAGACAGACAGAGACTCTCCTTTTAAGGAAATGTGTTTTATGGACTTTGGGTTTTATTGGGAACTATTAAGAAGCAGCTATCATTTAGCAGAAGCAGCTACTAAAATACTGAAACATCTAATTCAGACCACAGACTCCTGTTTGCTCCTCTTGGGGATGCTAAACTACAGAATTTGGGAGAGTCATCATGACCAGAAAGACTGAGCCTTCTTTTTCTATGAGAAAACAAACATGGATGTTTTGAATTCTTTACTATAAAATAGACTGAGTGTGGTTCTGAATATGGTCACAAAATTGTTTGGCTCTGTGAATCTACGGCACTATAAAATTAAGCTTTCTGGTAAAAGAACTGTTTCTTTAACCTTAAAAATGGTGGGGGCTGTATTTTTTTCCACCATCATAGCCCCTTTTCTTCCCACCCCTTTCTTTGGTGCTCTTGGCAATAAGCCCTTTTACTACACAGGTTTTCCAGCAGGTAGTATCTATTATTTTTAGCTTAGTTAATGGCTTACTTACAAACCAGTGAGTCTAAATTATAAAAAATGAGGAATGACTCACATTCATTAAAATGAATTCTGATACATTTGGCTACTCGCATGAAACAGAGGTACATAATGAGGCGACCGGAGGACACACCATTCATTAATCCATGAGGTGGCAGTGATGCCAAGCAGAGACAGGCAGACATTTCTCTTAGGTCTCATGTGGGCAAAGTAATTATTTCTTTAAAAGATCTGCAGTTTGTGAACATTTGTTACCCTTGGAGGAATCTCCCTACAGAACTTAGTAAAAGAAAATTCTTAAAGGAATTAATCCAGACGCAGGAGATATTATGGTTTACAGTATCCATTTTATTCTCCGGTTTCTGTTAGATGTCACTTAACCCCTGCTGATTCAGCAGTTCTTTCCATTTATTTGGATTCTAGCAGGAGAGCTGCCTGGGTATCACTGGGCAAGGGCTGAGGACAGCAGTGAGATAGTTTGGGACTTGCTTCTGCCCACAAATTTGGATTGTCAGATATTCTTGCTCATTTACTTCATGGAATGGAAACAACCACCACCAACTTTCTCTTTCTCTCTCTACTCTCTCTCTCTCTCTGTCTCTTCCCACTTCTGTTTTGCAGAAGGGTGTGTTATTTGGAAAAGTTCTCTCAACAGAACCCATGTTATTATTCATCAGGCCATTTCCGCAAAATACCTTCTCTGCACAATCCAATCTCAAAGCAAAACAGAATAACATTAGCAGATTAAGTCAGACTATTGATTTAACTGAATATTTTCAGACCGAATTGGTTTATCTTCTAAATAAATTAAAGGCTAAAATAGTTGATATGGTTACATGCGTAAGGAAAATCATAGATAGGGACCAGATGTAATTATCTTTTCAAAACAACTATGTTTTGGAAGAATGTGGGTTTACTGAGGTGGCTGGGACACCGAAAGATGAGGTGTATTAGTCCATTTTCACACTGCTGATGAAGACATACCTGAGCTTGGACAATTTACAAACGATAGAGGTTTAATTGGACTTACAGTTCCACATGGCTGGGAAACTTCACGATCATGGTGGAAGGCAAGGAGGAGTAAGTCACGTCTTACGTGGATGGCAGCAGGCAAAGAGAGAGATTGGACCGGGAAACTCCCTCTTGTGATACCATCAGATCTCGTTTGACTTATTCACTATCATGAGAACAGCACTGGAAAGACCTGCTCCTCTGATTCAATTACCTCCCACCAGGTCCCTCCCACAACGCATGGGAATTCAAGATGAGATTTGTGTGGGGACACAGCCAAACCATATCGTTAAGAGATTGTGCTATTATATTCAGAATTTCAGTTATGTTTTGGCTTCCAGTGGAAATATCTAAATAATTCAAACAGTCCCTGATTCAAGACAAACTTTATCCATCCTCTGAAGCACAAGCTTCTGAAATTCAAAATATAAAGAACAAAATATATGAAGAAATTATACCTCTATCTCTATCTATCTATCATCTATCTATCTATCTATCTATCTATCTATCTATCTATCTCTCTGTCTATCTATCTATCTCTGTTCATAAGAAATTCCAACAAGTGATTTCTATCCACTATTTTTCTGGGCCATCCAAATTCATATATGTGTGATAGTTGACATTGAATACTGACTGATTTGAATAACTTATTAAAGAAAACACCTTCTTAGGCAGTATAACCTTTAATCCATATATTGTTTCATTTATGTGCAAAAATGAGGAAGTTAAAACATTTATTAGAATTTTCATTTAAGGATCCAATAGCACAAATAGACATAAGGGTATATATTAATTAACATTTATCTGCATTTAGAAAGTCTTTAAGTGCTGGAGACTTTGTACTTGATCTACACAAAAAATGCAGTTGTCAAAAATTAGTGGCTTGTTTTCACTGCATAACTGTGTCTAGAGGATCTTTCATATTTAAGTAGACTAGCTGCAAAGGGAAGCAAAAGCTTAGTTAATTCCCAGTGTCAATAAATTACCCCTTACCTCCTTCATTTTCAACTCCCTTCCGTCTAACCGGCGGATAGAGGATTAAAGTGGCCTTTTATTTTTCTTCTATTGAATGTAGCATAGATTCAAATCTGCAACTACTCAAGAATGTGAAATCCTAAAACTGATCTCCTTTCACACATTTGCAAATCACTTCCATGTTTTCAACTAAATGAAATTCTACTGAGTGGTTTACTGTGTACAAAACTTTGTAAGAAAGAGAAAACCTAAATATTGTAAAATCACATGTCTGGTAAATCAAGGAGTTACAACCATGGACCCCTTCCTTCCTGATATCTTCCTTTTCTTCCGTTCTCCTTGCCAACTTCTCAAGAGTCGCTGAGGAAATATAAATGAAGAGATTTCGATTTGGATTGAATTTGCTTCTTATTGCCAGCCCATTGGGGCAAGTCATTGTTCTTTACTAACCAAGAAGTTAAGCACATCAGAGATATCTCAAAGGATAATGGCTTAGATAATGGCAAGTCAAAAGCAAAGATAGTGGTAGCATCCAGGGTGGCTCAGTGGAGAAGTTAGGCTCCCTCTTCATCGCTATAATTCCCTCTTCCTTGACCGTTTTTCTTCCTCGACCATTTTTCTCCCTCATATCATGTAAAGTACTATCTCTAGAAGCTCCAGACTCCCCCTCCCAATCAACTTTACCCTGCACAGAAATATTGGACCTGACATTGGACCTAGAAAGTTCCCATCTCTGATACTGTGAATGAACATAATGAGGACAAATTAGAGTTTTGTTTGAATTGAATGAATAAAGCATTCGATAATGTATTAGCCATGCTTGAGGATGCAGCAAGGAATCTCGTCTCTGCCATTAAAATATGCATTGTATATCTGAGAAATGTTTCTTCTCAGTGGGCCATGTCGACACATAAATGTGCTTTTGAAATCTACATGCAAAAATAATCATGATGTGGACTGATAAGAATTCTGAAGACCACTGAGGCTACATATTAATCTGGGAAACTCTGCCCACAGTCAAAGATTTTCACTAGAAACTCAAAACTTAAATTCTGTATTATTTTTTTTCCTGAAATCATACAAATGTTCTATCCAATAATCAGGCAAGAAAACAAAGGGATTCAATCAGAATTCAGTGGGACACTAAGAAAGTAGTAGTCAGAATTTGACACTTCATGTAAATCAAGTTCAAAACCAAACAGGAAAAAAGGTTCTTTCTAAGTATCACTGTATGTTTAAGTATAAATCTGCATTCATATGGATATGTAACTGCGATTTTTTTTTCTCCTTACTGCATCAACTCTGTTAAGCTGGAACCATGTTTTCCTGAATTCTTTTGCTTGTGTAAATTCAGTTTAGGGTTGGCTGCAGGAGAAATTTGTGTGAGATTTGGAAGTAGACTTTATGCCCTATTTGTCTGTGTGGACTCCAGGTACCATAGCAGATCACATCTTCCCCCTGATCTCCTGGCTTGCCAGATTGTCACTGGGAAGCAGCAGGGTTTGCAGCTCCCCCAGCTCTTGCCTGGTTGATCTCCTCCTGCAGCTCTTCAATTTCTGGACCAGGCGCATGAAAGACTTGTGGCAAAGCATACCAGCTTCTTCACTGGGTAACCCGCATTGTCAAAGCCCTTGCCGGGAATACCTACATTGGTCTCCCCAGTGATAATTGCCTGTTAGGGGACTGCGGATCCTCTTCAGAACCTGCCTCCACCATCTCTTATTGCTTCTAGGCCTTCAATTAAAATCCAGTCTTGGCAAGGCTCCAGGGGTACCTGTAAAGGCAAAAAAATAAAATATTTACCTATATCAACAAACAAACAAAATTATTATCCAATTTATATCACCACACCTGGAAACATGCATGAGAATGGATCCTAAGGGTGTTAGATAAGGATTGAAGACCATATTAGGCTGAATTTGCTGATATGAGTGCACTTAAAAGAGATTGTAGATTCAGTATGTTAGCAGCTGGGAATGACTCTAATAGTCATCTTGGTTAGATGAGTGAACTTCCTTGGTACTCTGGAGATGGTGGTACCCATCCAAGGTTGGAATACTGAAGAGGACCTGCTCATTCACCTTCCTACTATGTCTGGAGGACATTCTCTCACTCAGGCTTTGCAGCATACATTTGTGAGGGAGCTCCAGGGTGGGTATTCCTAGCAGTCCAGAAATATCAGTGGATACTACTGCAACTTGACTCTAAATTCAGAGGGGATGATGTGATCCTGTGGTGACAGGGACCAAGTTGTGGCACTTAATGGATGAAGACAGAGTGGTTTGGCCCACAGAGATCTTTGAGTTGGCCAATAGAGTATCACTAAAACAGAAATAGGTTGGCAGACTTTTAAAATATTTGATATATATATGGCAACAATTTTTTCTGGTGGATGGAAGTCTAACTTTAATCATTAGAATGATCCTGCGTCTCAGCCACCTCCAGAATCGAGCCAATGTATAGAACTAGAGCCCCTGAATGAAGGGGAGGCCAGGACATGAATGAGGAAGCATCCTGCCCTACAGCCAAAAATTTACACTGTAAACGTTCTTCCCCAGCTTTGCCCTGAAGGGACACATGGCCGTTTCTCAGAAGGATTGTTGGTCCTTGGCTCTGATCTTAATTTTTGGAGACATAGAATATCACTGTAGTCCACCAGTCAGAGTAAAGACCAAATGATGTTAGGTGAACACTTCTTTCCTCTCACAGGACTGCTTTCCTCTCACAGTGGCTCCAGGAGGCCCCCAAACCTACAATGGGGTAATTTCTTCACTTATAAATACATAGAATAATAGACTCAACTATTGGCAGAATCCTGACATTGATTCCGTAACCCATGCAGTCAGGGCTATTATGATAGAACAGACCAAGACCAAGCAAAAGTCACTGGAAGTGACTCTACCTACCCAAATGGTAAGCCAAAAGCAAACGGCTTTCTAGAAAAATTGCATAAATTATTGCCAATATCAAAGGCTTGAAAAATACAGGGTTGGGGATCTCTACTTAATGTGCCTATTTGGCCAGTGCAGAGGACCAATATTGCAGTATGTAGTGAGTGACTACAACCTTAAAAAGGTAGTGACTCCAATTCCAGCTGCTATTTCAGATGTATTTTCTTTCTGGAGAAAAAATCGGTGCTGGGAAGGCATACAGCTAATGTTCTGACAAATACTTTTTCTTCTATGTCATTTAGCAAAGATCTCAGGAACAGTTTGCTTTCAGTTGAAAGGGCTACAATATATCTTCACTGTCCTACCTCAAGGCTATACTAACTCTTGAGCTCTGAGTCATAATGTGGTCCACAGGGGGCTTAATTGTCTCACAATTCCAAAGAACATCATGGTAGGCCATCACCTTGTTGATGTCATGCTCATTGAACTTGTGAGCAGAAGTAGAAGCTACTCCAGATAATGAAATAAGACAGATGCATGTCAAGTAGTGGGAAATAGATCCCACAAAAATTAGGATCTGCCATCCCTAGAAATATCTAGAGAAACAGTGGACTGAAGATTTTGGGATATCTCTTCCAAAGTTAAAAATAACAGTTGCTGTGTCTTACATTTCCTACCACTAAAAAAAGGGACATACCTAGAGGGGGATTTTGGAGACATCATATGCCTCATTTGGGTGTGCTTCTTACATTCGTTTATGAAATAACTTTGAAAGGACGCCAGCTTTCTGTGTAGATCCTAGCACAAGGGACATCTCTGCAACAGGTCCAGGCTGATGTGCAAACTGCTGTACCACTTGGGCCCTGGGACTTAGCAGATCTTACGGTGCTTGAAGTGTCCATGGGCAATTGGATGATGTTAAGAGCCAATAGCATGCACTTACGGGTAAATAACTGTGGAGACTCTTATCATTTTACAATAAGGCTATACCATCTTCTGCAGATATCAATTCTTGTTTTAAGAAATAGTTTCTGGTCTGTTACTGGGAACTAGTAAAGATTAAATGCTAGCCCATTAGTCATCAATTTTCTGTGCCACCTGAGGTACCCAACATGAACTAGGTGTTGCCTGATCAAAACCTTGAAGTTGGGTATGCACACAGCAACATTCCCTCATCAAATGGAAGTGGTTAGTATAAGATCCAACCTGTACAGGTCATGAAGGCACAGGTAAGTTTCGTAGCATGTTGTGCAAAAGCTCATGGTTCGTATTCCTTTTACATGGCCTCTTTCTCAACTGCAGCTGTGTCCTCTTTCAGAGTTCCCTTTGATCATCACTGAACAAGAAAATATTTGGGTCTGGTTTACCAAAGGACCTACAAGATTTTCTGGTACCACCATTCCCCAGAGGGGTCAGCCAGCTACGTGTTGGCAGGATGATGGCATTGGGCTATTTCCATCATGGAAGGGGCAGCATTTTGTCCTCACTGGAACAGACACTTGCTTAGAATATGAATTTGCTTTCACTGCACATATTTGTTCTGCTAAAACCACCACTGTGTATGCCTTATTCACTGTTATGATATTCCATGTAGCATTACTTCTGACCAAGGAACTCATCTCACAGCTAATGAAGTGTGGATAAGGAAGGGACTTTTGAAGATTTTGTTATGTTCTCAACTGGGGGACATCATCTTATAGGGCTGAGGTAGTGTCCTATGGATGTAGTACATATCCCAAATCAGCAACCAAAGTATAGTGCTGTTTCTCCCATAACATGATCAAGGAATGGGAATGAAATCAGTTGCTCTTATTATTACCCTTTGTGATCCATTAACAAATTTTGCTTCTAATTCTGGCAACTTTGGGCTCTGCTGCTTTAGGGCATTTTACTTTTCCAGAAGAATAATGCTTCCACCAGGAAACACAGTAACACTCCTGTTAAATTGGAAGTCGAGACTCCTCCCTGAAAACTGTGATGCCAGTAAATCAACATGCAAATAAGTGGCTACTAGATTGGCTGAAGTGTTTGATGCTGACTATCAAGGGGGAAACTAGGTTTCCAGCATACAGTGGGCACAGGGGTAGGCGCTTTCTGGAATACCCTGGTCACCTTGGGTCCTGCTTACTATTCCCTTATCCTGTGGTAAGAGTTAATATAAAACCGTGGTAGCCCAATAAAGACAGGACTTCTCATGGCTGACATTTTAGGAATGGAGTTTTAATCACTCCACTAGGCATGGGATCACAGCAAGGTGAGGTGCTCACTGAGGGCAAGGGAAATATGAAATGGGCAGTGCAAGAAGGAAGTCATCAATACAAGCTATGACCATATGGCCAATAGCAGCAATGAGGACTTAATAGTTACGAGCATTTCTTTCTTAATTTTATATACAGGCATGCTTCACTTAATGAGAGGGATATAGTCTAAGAATTGTGTCATTAGGCAATTTTGTCATCATACTTACATCTTGGAGTGTACTTACACAAACCTAGATGGTATAGCCCACTATACACCTAGGCTGTATGATGACAGAGCCCATTGCTCCTAGGCTGTAAACCTGCACAGCATGTTACCATACTGAGTACTGTAGGCAATTGTAGCACAATGGTGAGGATTTGTGCATCTAAGCGTATCTAAACATAGAAAAGGGACAGTAAAAATTACAGTATAAAAGATGAAGAATGATACATGTGCAAAGGGCACTCACCATGAATGGAGTTTGTGGGACTGGAAGTTGCTCTTGGTGAGTCAGTGAGTGAGTGGTGGGTCAATGTGAAGGCCTAGGACATGATTGTACAGTACTGCAGACTCTATAAACATGGTACACTTAGGCTACAATAGATTTACTTTAAAAAATCTTTCTTCAATAAGAAATTAGCTTATTGTAGCTTATTTTTAGTTTATAAGCTTTTAAATTTTTTAACTTTTTAAATCTTGGTAATAACACTTACCTTAAACAAACACATTGGATAGCTGTACAAAAATATCTTCTTTTTAATTTGTATTTAAAAGCTTTTATCTATTTCTAATTTTTATTTTACTTTTTAAATGTTTTGTTAAAAATGAAGACACCAATACACACACTAGTTTAGGCCTGCACAAAATCAGGATCAAGACATCACTGGCAATAGGAAATTTTCGGCTTCATTATATTCTCATGGGACCATCATTGTAGACTGAAACATCGTTATAAGGTGCATGACTGTATATGTGTGTATGTGTAAAAATTATTTAGTCCCCCTCTTCTATTTTTCTATAATGCAATATAAGGAATGTTAATAGTGGTTAATGTCATCGTTCAATATTTAAGTTACAGAATATCAGAGGGAGAGTGTGAGGCTGTTTCATAGAGAAAGTGTCTTTTTGGCTGTACAAATTGTAGTTGCATCATGTTCTAACATGTTTACCTGGAAGTTAAATATGCTTGAAAGAAGTTTGTAAGGGTACCAAGTTGACAAGGAGTGGGCTCTCGTATTTTCTTCTTTTGCTCAATGTCAAATTAACTGAGTTAGAAATACATTTCTGAGAATGCCCTTCCTTCTATGGCTCCTGATTGAGATTGGCCACAAGAGAAATTTGCACAAGTTTTGGAAGGTAAAAGTAAAGTAGCAGCCATTACACCTTGAAGCTTGATGTAGGGTTCCAGGCATCCCTGAAGTTCATGCACATTGTCACTGATCTGCTGAACCAGTCCTGTGCCAAGGTGAGTTAGCAGCTGAGCTTGTAGCCAGTAACTGGGCTTGTAGCTGTCTCAGCTCCCATTGGATCTCATCCTTCAGCTCTTCCATGTCCTGTACTAGGCACATTTGCAGGTCTCTGGGAAAGGGCACCAGCTTCCTCTGTGGGTCACCCACCCCATCCGTGTCATCAAGGTTTGAGGTGGTGAGACAGATGTGGGTTCCACTTTTTCCTTGCAGATTCCAGTTGGTCCTGGCTATATGCTAGTTCATGTCCAGTGTTTTTTCTTGACTGGCAGCCCTGATGACATACAACAGCATCAGAACCATAAACTGATGTAGCAGCAACAGCTTTCTGTAGACTTTTTCAAACAGTCTCAAAAATTATGCATCATCTAGCTCCTAGGACAAATTTGTACTTCCATATCACTTATAATGGTTCTGCTCTCTGAGTTCTAAGTGATATAGTAACTGAAGACATAATGATCTCTTTTTAGGAAAAATTGCAATGCATACAACCATTATTAAGAGGCATTTTTAATTAACAATAATTGTTACTTTAAGCAAGGTCTCCTAAGTTTATGTATTCCTCATTTACCTCAGCAGGAGATAATTTTTGTTTTTGTTTCAAATGCTTACAGTTTCCATTAAGGATCTTTCTTTAGTGTTTTAATAGAATTGTCATTCTCAGGATACTGTAGTATCTTCTTTATATTTTAAATGGAGCAAAAAATAAACAAATGAGGTTTTAATTAACGAATGAGCTAGTAGATGTTCTATATTTACACAAACTAGTTTCAGTTCTATCTTGAGTGTGAGTTTGTGTGTGTAAAAAAGATAAAGAGAAAATAATCTCTGTAATAAAAAAACAGAGAATGGGAGAAAAACCAGAAATTTCGTTCCTTACAATATTTAAGGATAAGCTTTCAAGATTTTAGCTGTATCCAAATACTTATTCTTAAAATAATCCTGCTATCTTGGGTATAACCTTCAAATTTGAAGATTCTAAAAGGTTCATAGGTGGAATAAATTCTCTTTTCAAAAGAGACCTACCTGCAATGAAGAGGGATGCTTACCCATGTATAATTGAGCATCGGTTTCTCCCCTAATGATGACCAGATACTCAGAAATTGGGTTACTTTTTTTAACAGTCAACTGGGATCATAGGGAGTTAATAATTGCCATCACCAGCTCCACTGAATCAGAGGTTAGAACCAATTAGACAGTAAGTAAATGGAGAGTCAAAATGTCAGCTTTTTCTTTTTTTAAATGATGAAGGCAGGCTGGATAAGGTGGAGTTTTTTAAAAGTGTGTGGGAGGATAAGTGTCAAGATGAACTTGCTAATATTTTACCTATAAAATGGACAGACTCACCCACACAGTCACAAATAGCTGGAGATAACAGCAGGCTCTGGTAAGGTAACTGCGTAACAGTCCATATCTTCCCAGAAAAAGAATCATTTTTTGCTTGCTGCTTTGCTATGCAATTAGGAACTCATTGTGTACAATCAAACTCTCTTCTCATCCTTACTAAGCAGTTCCTTTGGTGACGTGACCCAAACCCTCATGTCTAAGAGGTCTGAGCTCCTGGTCACCATTATCTTCCTGTCATTCCAGTGTTTGATGTTATTTTATGTGGCATTGTCTTATTCTCTGTGTATTACAACTTCGTTGTAAATTGTTTATAAGTTCATGTTTTATGCTTGCGTTCTGAATCATTGCCCTTACCATACACAATGCCAGGCACATAATAGTGGCTCGAATTTAAAAATATATCAAATACATAAATGATTGCTGGTGCATGTTGTAGGTCATGCAGGTAATCTTTCCAGGGAAGTAGACTCTGAAATAGAGATTAATGTGCAGAAATTAGGAACTACTTGTAGGATCAAGCTCTGTAGCAGAAGAAGAGTAAGTAAGATGGGGCAGAGGGAGGAGCTGGGCTATGCTGAAATTTCAGCAAAGCTCTCCATTAAACCCATATAGGGCTCTACAGCTGGGATGGCCCTTCAAAGTTATTCCCAGCTTGAGAGAGTCAGCTGAGCTTCATACCACAGTGTTGACCATTCATACCATTCATTGGCTACAGGCTTTTCCCAGGGAGGAGTATGGCCTTGGCAAGGTACCTCCCCAGGTGAGTGTAATTCCTGTGAGGCTGGCAGCTGGGATCGTCATCCCACAGCACTCCCAGAAGCGTAAAGATTATGTCCCTTAGTACTAAAGGGAGATCAAGGTGGTGCATCAGAGCACCCACTACAGACCACCCCTTATGATGTCCCAATCCAATTCTTTGTGTAGACTCTGAGAGCAGCGAATTCTGATGGACCTCTTGTCCTGGGAGAAACTTAGAGGAAGGCAAGTGGGACAAACAACAGCCTCTCAACACCTGAGCTGAACTTGTAGCCACAACTGTCACTCATCAGCTTTTCCCTCTACTATCCATTCTGCATGCTGCTCATTCTCAGCTAGCACTTCTTCCATTCTTGGGTGGCTCTGAAACAGACCCTCGGGCCTTAGGAATCTGAGCCCATAACCATCATGCCCTTCTCAGGCCATGGCATATCATTTGTTCATGAATCACAAAAACTGAGTGAGAATAAGTAGAGACATCAAAATGAATCACCTGGGTGCCAACCCTATTCCACTATGCCCTCACTGTGTAACAGGATGATTAGAGCCAATTACTCTTTCCAGAAATGGTGACTTGTCTTCTTGGCTGTGGTCTGTTGGCATGAAGGGTCGTAAGTGTGTGGACAGTGGCTGTAACTTAAGGTTCAACGGGACTTCTGCTGTGTCCCTAGGTGGATGTGTTCTTTGAGAACCAGGACCTCTATCTCCACAGCATCTGGAGTTGGGGGATGGGCAGCTCACATCCACATAGTGGGTCACTTGGAGGGATGTTAAGTGGGGTCTCTCACACTTCCATCTCATGCATCTTTTCTCACACCATGTGTCTCCTATCTGATCGTATCTGCTGGGAAATAAGGTCATAAATACAGCTTGGACCTGCTGCAGAACCCTTTCCAGCTACATCCTATTCAAAGCTGTCAGACTTTCCTTACATCTGATACCTAGGCTGGAGAACTATGCCCAGGTGTGGAATATGCTCCCTCTTAACACCTGAAGACATCTACCAGCTGTTGTGTGTTCTTCTTTGTGTAGGGCACATGAGATGCAATAATCTGAATTTGTCTTTTGCTTTAGAAGGCTTATCCTGGCATGCCCCAGACCACTGGACTTTTAAAAAGTTTACTGCTGTGTCAGACCCCTAATTCTTCCTAAGAAGGGGCTCCTCTTTCTGTAGTTCTATGTCTTCTTGTGTATCTGGTTTAATTTAGTATAAAATCATCAATATAGTTGATCAAAGTGATCTTTGATAACATAACAGAAGTCAAGATAGATATCATAGTCTTGGTCAGGAGTATTCACTCTTGATCCTTCTGAGTGAACATGAATTGATTCTGATTCCCTTTGTCATGCTCAGGGTCAGGTTCCAGCCCCAACTGAGGGCTGAGGGGAGTGGGTGGATGTCGGACAGGGAGCTGGAAGAACATTTGAAAGACAGCAGGTAGGTGAGACATGGCTTTATTCAGCAGCCCCTTCACAGGGTCAGTGTTACATTTCTACACTACACAAACAATAGTGGCTGAAAGCCAGGTGGGGAGCTTCTCTATGTTATGTCTACATGGCTATGATTATGTAAGACATGGGACTGTGCACCTGTGCCACAAATCTGCTGAATCATCCAGGCTGTTTACCTCAGCCTATATCTGCTGCCCTATGTCTGCTTGACTGCAGCACAATCATGTTCCTTACACCCTTTCTGATAAAAATGGAGAGTGATACATTTATAACATTTGAGGTTACATGCATTAGCAAAGCCATGCTAATCTGCCCTAGCAGAGATAGTGCATCTAGCACAGAATCTTGGGGCTAATGTTTGGGTGAGGTTGTAGTGGTCTAGTATCCTCTTCTAGGAAACATTTCACTTTTGTGGGGAGCAGACTGATAAATTTGTTGGAGATGTATTAAGGACTATATCTTCTGCATCTTTTAGGTAGTTAAGAATGACGCTAATCCCTGCCCATTCACCAGGAATATGATCTTGTTTCTGACTATATTGACTGAGGCTTCTTGGTTTCCACTTGATTTTCTGTACAATGGTACCTCTTACCCCACAGTCCAATCAACCAAGGTTGGGAGTAGGGTGGGCAAACTACCACTTATATCCAATCAATCATATATTACTAATGAAATGGTTGATGGTGGGTCTGTGAACCTATTGGATTTTTTGTAAGTTGAATCTGAGCCAGGATTATAATTTATTACCTGAGTTCTACCCACTCTACGTGCCCCCACTCTAACAGGGAGGCCCTGATGATGTTTGGATGATCAAGTATCAATGTCTAATGTATACAATTGTTCTCAAAATTCTCTTTCCACAGTTTATAATTACCTGAGTAAATAGCATCTAAGCTGCATCTAATCAAGAAATGAATCAGGGTAATTTTTACCATAGGCATTTGCCATAGTATTGCCAGTCTGCTCCCTCTGGAAAATTCACCTCTCCTTAAGTCAGTGGGTTCTGAGTTGGAAAACTGGGGCAAATGTGGAAACTGGACAGGGTTTGTGACTTTTTATTGTATTAGTGGCCCTCAGTCTCTTGATTATCCTTTCCTGAACTATTTTGGTTGTAGATTTTACAACATCATTGCAGGCTATACATTTATTTTGCTCCTGAGAATATCATGTTCTATTAATCATATTTATAGCTTTCTGTGGATCAAGTCCCTGAATGTTACTCGCCTTTGCCACTTCATATGATAATTTGGCCCATCTTGCCTCCTATGGGTAAGTGGTGGCCACTTTGGATAGATGGGAGGAGGGAGCCTATCATCCACATTGCCATCATCGAGCCCAGTTCCACAACAGCATCTCCTACTATCAGTCTTAATTTACAGGACAATGCCTCTTCTGAACTTCTCAGTGATGTGGGTACCCATCTCACTCACTTTGGTAATTTGCATGCCCTCCAGGCCTTTCCATAGGATGTATTCATCTGGTGTATTACCTAGACTTACACAGTATATACGTTCTTGCACGCCAACTTGCCTAACCCTTTTGCTCCCTACTTTTACTGCCTGCCATGATATTTCTGGCATCTCAAGTTCATTTCATTTGGGCCACTGCTTTCTCCGAGTTTCACAAGCTATCCCAGCAGAACATTTATACTTTGTCCAAGACTCTTGCCAGGGTATCACATCCTACATCCTTGGAGAGGGCTCTAATAGTAAATTCTCTCTTGTCCTTTTTTATATTCTATCCCACCTTTCCTTAATCAAATACCTTTAGAATCCAGGCACATAGTACTCCCCAGTTTCCTTCTGGTGCATATTGACTCCATGTGTGTATATTTGCTTTCCTCCCTTGGCAAGCCCAACACTTCTCTAGTTGTCTTATGCTGCAACTTAACCCTACATGTTGGCCTGGAGTCAAGGGGAGTACATAGTGGCAGATCCTGAGCGGGGTGCCTCTTGTCTTGTAGAAAAGGGGCCTCTGCATTGTCTGCAAGTAACGAGAAAAGTGTGAAGTCTTTACAGGGAGGGGTGAGCTACTTGTGCAGGCTCAGATAGCTTAATGGAATTAGGAGATTTGAGATGTTTTAGTTCATCACCCCAAATGTCCCCATCCCATGTTTCTAGGTCCCATTCTTTCCCATTAGGCCTCTACCCATAGCATAGAGGACCTGACTAGGTTGAGAATTTACCAACTTTGGAACTCTGCTTGGTCCTCCGCCTTCTTTATCTTTGCTCTAGAAAATGAAAGCCTTTGTATGCTGCCCTGGAGACCCTCTGGGTGTTCACACTTAGCTTGTAATTAATGAATAATCACCTTCAGCCTTTGTCATCTTTCACCAGAACATTAATTGTCCCCAGCAGTTGCCATTCAATTCTATTATCTTTATCATTACTATTTCCCCATTTCTTTTCTGAAAGACCTGACACTTTGCACCTGCACCTGCCTGTGCACTTTCCTCCACAGCTGTACCATTCCGGTTCACCTTTAGTGAAAAGTTTAACAATTGTCCTGTTACCTTACACCAATGGCTATTCCTAATCCAGTTATTAGGTTTTCATTGCCCGCCAGCTGATGAGTGATCCAGCTCCAAAATCCCATCTCACCGTCTGCGCCTTTCCTTAAATGAGGGCAATTCCTGTGATTTTTCCTTCCTAAGGTGATTGAAAACTTTCCTCATTGTGGACACAGTGATAATTTTTTTTATTCTTGATAATTCCCTGTTAAACATCTGTCCATCAGGGTATATGCTATGCACTAGGCACAAGGTGAACCAAATGGAGAGTGAACAGGTTTTCCCTCCTCAAGGAGCTTGCACGTTGACTCTCTTTCCTTCTGTTGTAATTCAATGATTGAGAACAAGTGAAAGATTTGTACTTTTTGTATGTCTAAGATGAACGCCATGCAGTATTGAATCTTGTTTCTGAAACCTGAGATTAAACATGAGATATTCTCCTATCATCCAGTTACATGGAGTTATACAAACATAAAATATATAATAGCAAGATGGCTGATTCATTTCTTGATTAGATGAAGCTTAGGTGCAGGAAAGAAAAGGTTTTGTATTCAGATCCTCTGAGTTCAAGTTTTGCTTTTACTAATTACTGGTCAGGCAAGTCACTTGATCCTTCTAAATTATTATTCTGCAATCAGATTATCTGTGTTGCATAGAGGTATATCAACATGAAAAAGCACATTTTCAAATGTTTCTTCAGTGTGATCCAAGGATCCCTGGGGAAGGGGTTCACTTTTGCATTAAGTATTTATAAAGACAGATTTGTTTTATATACATTAATCAAAGTAACTTATAACAACAGATTGAATGTAGAAGAATCGAACTGTCTTCTATTCAATTACTCATTAAAGAGTTCTGCAAAAGGGTGAAACAATACCATTATTCTCCCTAGGCTTTTGTTTTTTTGGAAAGTATAGATTTTTAAAAATAAAAGTGTGTTGTTTATGTTAATGTATAGTGGGCTTATTGTTATTTCAGGTGAACTAATAAATATGCATTTTAAATATTTTTCATTTTTAATTTCCAATATGGCTAGTATTGATTGAAATGAACCATGTAAACAAAGATTATTTTGTGCTCTTAGTATTTGCTAAAACTGTAAAGGGGACCTGAGACCAAATAACATACACTCTAATTTTGTCAGAAGTCTAAGACAAAATTGACCAATTCTCTGTCTCTCAATATTCTCTCAATATTCTATTAAAACACACACAAAAAGATAAATGCAAATGTTTAACCACAACTTACATGAGAAATACAGGATATGACCCTTCAAATACTGGATATTAGAAATTCTTAATATCCAAAGCTTGGATAAAATCTCTCAGACAGATATGTTGAACAGTGCAGGAAAATTGATCATTGATTTTCAGCCAAGCACTCCTACTGGAAACCCCAATTTCCCAGGCAAGGACACGAAACCGAGGAAGAGAATTCACCACCTATTTGCCTGGGAGGAACTTTACAAGGTAACCTATTGTTACCTCTCCTTTGTTACTATTAGAAGAAATGCGTAGCAATTAGAGGCAGAATTACAGAATAATAGAATCTTTACACGAAGGGATTGTAAATCAAGCAATGGGAATGGAAGAACCAGGGGGCACAATCAATTCTGGAAATTAGTGTCTCATTTTCTGATTTGGGCAATTAAATCACTATACTCATGCTTGACCATCAAAGAATAAATTCTACAACTCCTGATTATGCAATGACATGGCAGGTGATGTAGAAGACCTCCTCCCCTAGTCCAACAGATCCATTTCAAATAAGAGACTGCCAATATTAGGGCTGGAGAATGTTAACTAGTTCTTAGCCCATTATATGAGAAGATTCTGCAAGAATCAGGAGGTCAACCTGGGGAACCCTGAATAACCCTTAGTAATCCATACCGGAATATGCTTCTTATAAATAAAGAAAAGAACATGTGAAGTCTATGAAAAGTCTCCACATGTTTCAAGATGAAAACAGAATTACTATGTAAGATACAAATGATTTTTTTAACTTCAAAAGGAGTGCATGTTAGAAAGCTTTGTCCTCTTGATAACATTTATGGAAATCTGTATGCTACAAAACAAAAGAGAAAGGATGGGATGGTAAGACCGCAACTAAAATGACAAAAAAATTGAATAGCCTAAGGAAAAATTGTAAAAACGTAAGTATAATCACAAAATTAAGGTCAGGTTCAGAATAAGACAGAAATGACACTGCAGAAAAATAAATTTTTGTTGTAAAAGGAGTAAAATAAAAGCTTTCCCCAAATAGACATAGAGAATAGGAACAAAAAGACCAAATGGGAGAGAAGATGGTAGATCTAAAGGTCAGAAGTGAAGCACCAGCATACAGATCACTGGTAAACATTACTATACAAACAATCCTAAAAGCAAGCTTACAGGAAATTTCCTGAGACAAAATATTACACAAATAGAATGATAACATTTGCATAAGAAAAAAAAAACTGATAATAATCAATACCTAGATGGATCCTGATGGCATTTTTAAATTAAATCATTGACAAACTTTTAAACAAAGTAGTTTGATTAAATCATTTCAGTAACAAGTAAGAAATAAAAGCTGTATGTTGTACAGAATATTTAGGGGGAAATGACAATGTTGTATATATAAACAAATGGGATGTAGACAGAACATTTATAAATTGAATTTTTTAATCAATGAAGAAAAGTACAAGAACTACTCTCACCACAAATACAAAATTTATAAATTCAACCAAATAAATGTAACAGAAACAAGAGTGGAAAAATAAAATATTGGAAAATATCTTCATGACCATAGAGGCCAAAAAGGATTTCTTTTACAAACCTAAAATAATTTTATAAAGAAATAATTGACAACTCTGATCACATTCATATTAAAATTGTATATACATCACAAAGCACCATTTTTAAAAAAGCAAAAGACAAAACACAGGCTTAGAAAAGTTTTTTTTGCAACGAATATAACCAACATAACAGAAGGAAGTTCCAGAAATATGAAGACTCTTAAAATCAGTAACAAAAGACAAACAACCCAACAGAAAATAGGCAAAAAGATATAAAAAGGCAATTCGAGAAAGTAAGAGCATTATTTTTAAGTTAGGATGGTAGATGAGTATACATTATTTTATTCTCTGTATTTTGATATATCTTAAAAATTCATAAGACCAATATATGCATAAATAATTAAATACAGTTATAAATTAATGAATTGGAAAAAAATGATGAGAATAGATCAACTAATCCAAGATTTTGGTCTTTTGGAAGACATCAAACTATGAATAAAAATGATAGAAAATATTAAATATAGGACATTATGTGTGACAAAAATGTATCATAATAGATGAGATATTTTGAAATTCTTATTAAAATTTGCATATTCTATTATTTTAGAATTTCAAAATATCTCATTTTTTTGACTTATCGTAATAGCCATTCTGACTGGTGTGAGATGGTATCTCATTGTGGTTTTGATTTGCATTTCTGTAATGATCAGTGATATTGAGCATTTTTTCATATCCTTGTCCCAACATCTCTTTAACTTCTCTCTCTCATCTCTTCCTTCTCTATACTCCGAACTTTCTCTCTCCGCACTGCATAGGACAATAATACTTTCATTTTATTATGCATATATCTAAAAATCTTGGTTTCTGCTAACACCCATGTCTTCCAGATCTCATCTTCTATACCAGTGGCTCATCAAGGTAATTTTCCAATAGACAGTAGATTCTTTCGGAAAGGAACTCAAATGACAGCTGCTAAGATACTATATTTTTCTCTTCCCCAATTATGATTACCAAAATATACTCAAGAAGTGTAAATCAGTATATATAGCAACATCTCAAATATGAAATGAGCTATTCTGTCTCTCTCTCTCTCTCTTTCTCTCTCTCTCTTTCTCTCTCTCTCTTTCACACACACACACACACACACACACACACACACACGCAGCAGAAGGACGAATATAACCAGGTATTTACAAAGATATAGCTGACTCTAGCAAAAGCTGGTGATATTTTTTCAATATTATTTTGGTAATTAGAAAAGTGACATTAAAATGAATAAAAGTGACATAATAAAAATTAGAGGCTTAGTATTCCTTAAATAAAGTCAGTATAATATTCATGCATTTTGCTGGTGTTGTTTCTATCACATGTCCGGAAATTTTGATAGCCATCATTCTGCCTCCAGGCAAAGCTGCACTGACCTAGCATCATGGGACTTAGACGGAAGTGGAATGCCCTATTCATAAGGTCTATTCCTTATCCGAGTTCTCTGGAAACCTTCAGAGCACATTTCCCTATGTTGTTCATTCCCAATGCTGCTCTGCTGTATTTCCCAGAATCTAAACATTTACTGCAGTTGTATTTCTGACCTTTGGGAAGTTGCCTTGTTTCGTATCGATTCTCCAAGATGTCTTGCCGTGCTCCTGCCTGAAGTCAATTGCCTGCAGAAACTAGCTTACATGCATAGATATGCATTTAATGGAGATTTAGCACAGAAATTTTGGACTCATATAGAGACCTAGAATTTATTTCTTATCACAGTTTCAGGATTTGCTATATATTCCTCTTCTTATATTAACCCTCTTTACTAATAATTACTAAAAATAATGTTTTCTCATAGAACCATTCCCTGAAACTCTGGGCTAGCACAGTGTCCACTGCTACACATTTTCATAACAGTCTTTACTTAAGCTTTTATAAAAATGAATCCCATATACTTTAAGCTCCATGAGAACAGCGTCATGTTTTCCTATACTAGTATATTTCTGGAATGTAAGAAGTGCTTAGTGAAAAAATAAAGAAATAGATGAATGGGTAGATGGATGAGTGGCCATCACATGGCCATAAAATTTTCTTGCCAACTGTTGACCCTATTCACTAGTTCTTGCAGCAAAAAATCAGTTCAGCCAGTGTTTTCACCAAAATAAACTCTGTCCCTTATGGGCAAGGTCTAAAGGACATTTAAAGTATCTCCAATAAAACCAAGGTAGCAACTTAGTAGGAATCCAATACTAATATGAAGAGAATTTCAACCAAAGACATTTCTTCTCTCTCTTCCATTCTGGATTGCTTTTCTCAGATATCTATATGGGTCTTTCCCCTGCAATTACCCCCGTGAGGGTTAATTATCCCCTGAGCATCAACTTGATTGGATTAAAGGAGACAAAGTATTGATCCTGGATGTGTCTGTGAGGGTGTTGCCGAAGAGATTAACATTTGAGTCAGTGGGCTGGGGAAGGCAGGCCCACCCTTAATCTGGTGGGCACAATTTAATCAGCTGCCAGAGAATATAAAGCAGGCAGAAAAACATGAAAAGGCAAGACTGGCCTAGTCTCCCAGCCTACATCTTTCTCACATGCTTCCTGCCCTCAAACATTGGACTCCAAGTTCTTCAGTTTTGAGACTTGGACTGGTTCTCCTTGCTTCTCAAGCTTACAGACAGCCTATTTTGGGAACTTGTGAACATGTAAGTTAATACTTAATAAACTCCTATATATATATAATATATATATAAAATAAATGCCTAGGAGTTTATTCCCTATATATATATATATTCCATGTATAGGGAACTCATATATATATATATGGAACAAAAGACAAACAGTCTTTGACTAGTACAGCTTTTGGTACCAGGAGTGGTTGTAGAGGAACAGAATATTAAGAATGGAGTTCTTTCATTGGTTTTGGGGTTTCTGGGGTTGGCTGCTTAATACAATTAGACTCAAAGATGCTAAGGGCTCTCCTTCTAATAGTATGGATAACACTGATAGTCCTTGGTGTGAACTGTTTAGAGAGTTATGCAAAATAAATGCATTTGAAACTTCTGATTCCCTGCTCATGAGAGACAAGGAGTTTAGTGACTCTATACATAATATCTTTGACCATATGTGGAGAACCAGGAACATAATGAAGCTGGTTGGTTGTTTCTAAGTTTGGTAGATAAAGTGATGAAAGAAAACTATGAACTCAGGCATTCTGTCTCCTGGCTTCAGAAGCAGATAATGAGCCTCAAATATGCTAACATTGCCGTGAGTGAGAGTCTTATCTCTTGTAGAGAAAGAGCTGAAATTGTGAAAAAACAGACACAAGCTCTTATTATGTGAGTAGCTGACCTGCAATGAAAGGTGCATGCACAGCCTTGCCAGGTGTCTACTGTTAAACTAAGGGCATTGATTGGAAAAGAATGAGACACTGCAACTTGGAATGGGGATGCATCGGAGGACCCTGATGAAGTTGGCGACACTGAGTTTGTAAACTCTGATGAAGCTTTTTTGCCAGAAGGAACAGCTTCCTCATTCCCAGTAGTGGCAACGTTCCCTCCCCAATCCATGCTGCCATCAGCCTTTCCACCTTTGTCTGAGGAGATAAACCCTGCACTGCCTGAGGCAACAGTGGCAGCCTCCCCTGAAGCAGTTGCCTGGCAAAATAATGTTGATTCTTCTCAGGAGCCACCCCCAACACCCCTGTTTGCTTCTAGACCTATAAGTAGACTAAAGTCCTGGTGGAACCCTAGAGGTGAGGTTAAGACTGTGACCCATGAGGAGGTGTACTATACTTGAAAAGAACTGCTTGAGTTCTCTAATTTATATAAACAGCAGTATGGAGAACAGGCATGGGAATGGATATTAAGGGTATGTGATAATGATGGAAGAAACATAGAGTTGGATTAGGCTGAATTTATAGATTTGGGCCCACTAAGTAGGGATTCATTCTGTGTTTAATATTGCAGCATGGGGAGTTTAAAAAGTTCTAATAGTTTATTTGCTTGGTTAGCTGAAATATGGATTAGAAGATGGTCCACTGTGAGTGAGCTGGTAATGCCTGATCTCCCTTGGCTTAATGTAGAGGAAGGGATCAAAAGGCTTAGGGAGATTGGGATGGTGGAATGGATTAGTCACTTTAGAGCTACTCATTCCAGCTGGGAGGGTCCAGAAAATATACTGTTGACCAATGCCTTACAAAATAGATTTGTGAGGGCAACACCTGCATCTTTGAAGAACCCTGTAATTGTTCTTCTCTGTAAGTTGGATCTAACAGTGGGAACCACAGTCACTCAACTACAGAATTAAAGTACAATGGGAATAATTGGATCCAAAGGTGGCAGGGGCCAAGTGGCAGCACTCAACTGTCAAAGACAAGGTGGGCATAGATACTGGAATGGACAGCAGAGACAAATAATCTGACTTGTGTAGAGCTCTGGCACTGGCTAATTCATCACAGTGTTCCTAGAAGTAAAATTGATAGGAAGCCAACTGCATTGCCACTTAATTTATATAAGGAGAAAAGTTCTAGGTCTAATGGACAAAAGACTAATTTGAATTATAAAAACAGAGAATCACGGCCCCTCCATCAGTTTTGAGACTTGAGCCAGTTTACAAACCCAGAACCCCTTAAATGAAGGTGAGGCTGGGTCCTCTTGAGGAAGGACCCCACTACATCACTGTCAGTTTATGCAGTTAATTTTTCTCCCATTCTTCCCCAAGGAGACCTCTGGCCTTTTATCAGTGTAACTGTGCACTGGGGAAAGGGAAATGATCAGACATTTAGGGGACTACTGGACACTAGCTCTGAGCAGACGTTGATTCCAGGGAGCCCACACTGTCATTGTGGTCCTCCAGTTAAAGTAGGGGCTTATGGAGGTCAGGTAATTGATGGAGTTTTAGCTCAGGTCCAACTTCCATTGGATCCATTTGGTCCCTGGACTCATCCTGTGGTCATTTCCCTAGTGCCAGAATGCATAATTAGCATAGACATTCTTAGCAACTGGCCAGAACCCCCACATTGGCTCCGTGACTGGTAGAGTGAGAACTGTCATGGTGGGAAAGGCCAAATGGAAGCCATTAGAGCTGTCTCTACCTAGAAAAATAGTAAATAAAAAACAATATCACATCCCTGGAGGAACTGCAGAGATTAGTGCCACCATCAAGGACTTGAAAGATGCAGGGGTGATAATTTCCACCATATCCCTATTCAACTCTTCCATTCGGCTTGTGCAGAAGACAGATCTTGAAGAATGACAGTGGATTATCGTAAGCTTAACCAAGTGTGACTCCAATTGCAGATGCTGTACCAGATGTGGTTTCATTGCCTGAACAAATTAGCACATCTCCTGGTACCTGGTATGCAGCCATTAACTTGGCAAATGCCATTTTCTCCATTCCTGTCCATAAGACCCACCAGAAGCAATTTGCCTTCAGCTGGCAAGGCCAGCAATATACCTTTACTCTCTTACCTCAGGGGTATGTCAGCTCTCTGGCTTTGTGTCACAATCTTATTTGGAGAGACTTTGATTGCTTTTGCTTCCTCAAGATATCTCACTGGTTGATTACATTGATGACATTGTGCTGATTGGATCCAGTGAGCAAGAAGTATCAAACACCCTGGACTTACTGGTGAGACATTTGTGTGTCAGAGGATGGGAAGTAAATCCAACTAAAATTCAGGGACCTTTTACCTCAGTAAAATTTCTAGAGGTTCAGTGGTGTGGGGCTTATCAAGGTATTCCTCCTAAAGTGAAGGATAAGTTGCTGCATTTGGGTCCTCCTACAGCCAAGAAAGGTACACAACGCCTAGTGGGCCTATTTGGATTTTGGAGCAATGCAATTCTCATTTGTGTGTGTTACTCTGGCATATTTATCTAGTGATCCAAAAGGCTGCCAGTTTTGAGTGGGGCCACAAACAGGAGAAGGCCCTGCAACAGGTCCGGGCTGCTATGCTAGTTGCTCTGCCACTTGGGCCATATGACGCAGCTGATCCAATGGTGCTTGAGGTGTCAGTGGCAGATAGGGATGCCGTTTGGAACCTTTGGCAGGTCCCCATGGGTGAATCACAGTGGAGACCTCTAGGACTTTGGAGCAAGGCCTGGCCATATTATGCAGATAACTACTCTCCTTTTGAGAGACAGCTCTTGGCCTGTTCCTGGGCTTTGGTGGAAACTGAACATTTGAGTATGGGTCATCAAGTCACTATGTGACCTGAACTGCCTCTTTTGAACTGGGTCCTTTCTGATTCACCTAACCATAAAGTGGGTCATGCACAGCAGTACTCCATCATCAAATGGAAGTGGTATATACGTGATCAGGCTCGAGCAGGTCATGAAGGCACAAGCTACATGAGGACGTGGCTCAAATGTCCATGCTCTCCACTCCTGCCACCCTGCCTTCTCTTCCCCAGCCTGCACCGATGGTTAATGGGGGGTTCTCTATGATCAGCTGCCAGAGGAAGAGAAGACTAGGGCCTGATTCACAGATGGTTCTGCACAATATGCAGGCACCACCTGAAAGTGGACAGCTGCGGCACTATAGCCCCTTTCTAGGACATCCCTGAAGGACTGCAGTGGAGGGAAATCTTCCCAATGAACAGAACGTTGAGCAGTGCACCTGGTTGTGCACTTTGCATGGAAGGAGAAATGGCCAGATGTGCAATTATACACTGATTCACAGGCTATAGCCAATGGTTTGGCTGGCTGGTCAGGAACTTCGAAGAAGCATGATTGGAAAATTGGTGACAAAGAAATTTGAAGAAGACGTATGTGGATGGACCTCTCTGAGTAGTCAAAAACTGTGAAGATATTTGTATCCCATGTGAGTTCTTGCCAGCGGGTGACCTCAGCAGAGGAGGATTTTAATAATCAAGTAGGTAGGATGACTTATTCTGTGGACACCACTCAGCTTCTTTCCCTAGACACCCCTGTCATCGCCCAATATGCCCATGAACAAAGTGGCTGTGGTGGCAGGGATGGAGATTATGCATGAGCTCAGCAACATGGACTTCCACTCACTAAGGATGACCTGGCTTTGGCCACTGCTGAGTGCCCAATTTGCCACCAGCAGAGACCAACACTGAGTCCTTGATATGGCACCATTCCTCAGGGTGATCAGCCAGCTACTGGTAGCAGGTTGATTTTATTGGATCTCTTCCATCATGGAAAGGGCAGAGGACTGTCATCACTGGAATATACACTTACTCAGGATATGGGTTTGCTTATCCTGCATGCAATGCCCCTGCTAAGAGTACCATCCATGGACTCACGGAAGGTCTATCCAGCATCATTGTATTCCATGCAGCATTGCTTCTGATCAAGGCACTCACCTTAGAGCTAAAGAAGTGTGGCAGTTGGCTCATGCTCATGAAATTCACTGGTCTTACCATGTTCCCCACCATCCTGAAGCAACTGGATTGATGGAACGGTGGAATGACCTTTTGAAGTCACAATTACAATGCCAACTGGGTAACAATACTTTGCAGAGCTGGGGCAAAGTTCTCTAGAAGGCCATGTATGCTCTGAATCAGCGTCCAACATATGATACTGTTTCTCCTGTAGCCAGGATTCATGGGTCCAGGAATCAAGGGGTGGAAGTGGAAGTGGTACCATTCACCATACCCTTAGTGATCCACTAGCAAAATTTTTGCTTCCTGTTCTTCTGGCCTAGCAGTCTTCATTCCAGAGGGAGGAACGCTGCCACCAGAAGACACTGGAAGTTAAGATTGCCACCTGGACACTTTGGGCTTCTCCTACCTTTAAGTCAATAGGCTAAGAAGGGAGTTACAGTGTTGGCTGGGGTGATTGACCTGGACTGTCAAGATGAAATCAGTCTACTACTCCATAATGGAGGTAAGGAAGAGTATGCATGGAATACAGGAGATCCATTAGGGTATCTCTTAGTATGACCGTACCTTGTGATTAAGGTCAATAGGAAACTACAACAGCCCAATCCAGGCAGGACTACAAATGACCCAGACCCCTCAGGAATGCAGGTTTGGGTCACTCCACTGGGAAAAACACCATGACCTGCTGAGGTGCTTGCTGGGAATACAGAATGGGTAACAGAAGAAGGTAGTGATCAATACCAGTGACAACCATATGACTAGATGCAGAAACAAGGACTATAACTGTCATGAGTATTTCCTCCTTCTTTTATTAAAAATATGTTTGTGCATGTATATGCTTGTACTAAGAAAATATCTTCATTTTTATTTCTTTTTCCTTTACCATGTGACATAAGGTTTATTGACTTCATATCTGCCATTAAGTATTGTTAACTTTATGTAACAGTATTTGGGTTGGGGGTTGTGCGTTTCTGGTTGTACAAAGGATATTTGTATTATGTTAGCTAAATTATGACTTTATTATTGTCTTTATTTGGAGAGTATATATGATCTCAGGAGATGTATATGAGTTCAAGTTGACAAGGGGTGGACTTGTGATGGTTAATACTGAGCATCAACTTGATTGGATTGAAGGACGCAAAGTATTGATCCTGGGTGTGCCTGTGTGGGTGTTGCCAAAGGAGATTAATATTTGAGTCAGTGGGCTGGGGAAGGCAGACCCACGCTTAATCTGGTGGGCACAATCTAACCAGCTGCCAGTGAATATAAAGCAGGCAGAAAAACGTGAAAAGGTGAGGCTAGCCTAGCCTCCCAGCCTACATCTTTCTCCCATGCTGGATGCTTCCTGCTCTCAAACATCAGACTCCAGGTTCTTCAGTTTTGAGATTGAACTGGCTCTCCTTGCTCCTCAAAGCTTGCAGGCGGCCTATTGTGGGACTTTGTGATCATGTAAGCTAATACTTAATAACTCCACTATATATATATATATATATATATATGTATATCCTATTAGTTTATATATATATCCTATTAGTGTGTGTATGTGTATATATATATTATATACTATTCTATATATATATCTTATTAGTTCTGTCCCTCTAGGGAACCCTGACTAATACACTCCCAAATGACTTCACATTAGATTCCTACATCTCACAGTGACTGCAAATGCCTGTCTACATTGATCACTGCATTCTTGTGTGCTTCCTTTCCGGACCATTACACAGCACCATACCTCAGATGAACACTTCCCTTGGAATGTCCCTCTCTGAACATGCCAATTGTCACTTTTTCTCAGCAAATCCATCAGTTTGGATCTCCATGTATCTATGATCACTCAATCCCTCCCACTATTACCTAAAATATCATACCCCTGATGTGGGAAGGCTGTTGTTCCTACCTTGGAATCCTTAGTACTCATGCCCATTCTTTCTTCCGATCATTTAAACCAGCTCTTAATCATAGGGTCTTTTCTTTTTTAAAAATGCCCCTTGAATATTCTCCTTCTACTTCACTTCTCCTTCCCTCAGTCTCCCAATATCCAGACCTTCCCAAGGCCATCCTACATAATATTCATTTCATGGCTAATTTGCCCAAATTGATCCTTTCATCAGGATATTCTTCTTTTGAAAACTTCCAAAAGGTTATTTAAAACCTATGAGCACAAAAATTTCCATAATTAACCAGGTGTTCTGTAATGGAGCTATAGCATCTATGTGAAACCCATTTCCCTCTAATTCTTAATTAATTCTGCCTTCCTGTATTTACTTCAGCCTTCCAGAATGGCCCTCTATTGTTCTCTTTTCTGACCCAAATCCTATTAATTTTGCATAAATCAAGTTCGATACACTCTGTGAAGCTTTCCTTTTAGTCCACTAGTTTTTATTTCTGTAAACTCTTGTCATATTTTATAGTTCATACCAAGTAATTAATCTAATTGTTTCATCTGTGTTAGGTCTACTTCCCAAATTTGACTGTATCATTTCTCATGGAGAAAGATGTATTAGACTTTCTCTGCATTCCCTATTGTACCCACCGCAGTCCCACAGACTTAGCAAAAGCTAATAAACTTAGTATTGACTGCAAAATAAAGATGCTTTCCTTGCCCTGGTTGAGTTGTTGAAGGTGGATATTATCATAAAAGAAAGGAGTTAAGTTAGGAAGGTATCAGGGAAACAGTACAAAGTAAATAAATGAGACATATTTGAAGGCTAAAGAGTTTTGAAAGCTATTTTCAAGCCTGAGCCAATGTTACCACGACCGAGCTTGTCAACAACCACAAGCAAACTAGCTACACACCTGCTGTGGTGAGGAAGCATTTGGAGCTCAACGAGAGTGAGGTAGAAAGTCAGTTAACACTTCAACATGAAAACATCTTTATATTTATTAATATCTTTTTGAGAATCCTTAGCCATTTTCTGGGTTGCCTTTCGTATTGTACCTGTGAAGACAAAAGAGGGTAGGAATTATAAACACTTTGACATGGGAAGATAGACACAGAGAGAAATCCCTTGCCAAACATCTAACAGTGAAAAAACTGGGAATAGAAACCAGGTCCCATGCCTCACCATCTGGTGTTCTATCAGCTAGACCACACTGTCTCTCTAAATTGCCAACCTGGATTAATAATTGTACATATGACATAATTCTAGTCTTTGCCTTTCTGTGCTGTTGAAGATGGGACATCTCTTCTGTTGAGCGTGATGGAAACTTTTCTGTGTATATATCCAAATATATAATTAACGATGTTTTTTCCTTATACACAGGCAGAATAAAGACAACCAAATTCATCTGAGTTTCTTTCAATGCTAGAAGAAAACTAAGAAATTCATTGATATTAGATAGGGAGCTATTAAATTAAAAATTATTTAAAGAAATACATTTTGAGAATTGGCTAATCTAAATTCTATTGGCTTCTACACATCTATGTCTTTCTTCTATCGTCTGAGCTGCTTTATTTCAAAAGCAGAATTCTGTCCACACACAATTTCTGTAACTTCCTTTTTGTATCAAACCATGATTACAGAAATAAGAATTCTGGTTCTTTCCATTGGTGCTTTCAGCCTGCGTGTGCCTATATTTGAGCATGTGAAGACCAACATATGTTGTTCACAATAGGTTGGAAACTGAAGGACTTTGCTTCAAACTAAGACGAAAATTGTCTATTTAATTCAGGGAAAATGAAGATTTAAGATCAGGTAAAATATATTATTTTCTTTGATTACCAAGCCAGGAATCTATTTGGGATTATGAAAGAGAGGCAACCCTTGAGACACTAGTATTTCAACCTCTACTCTTTCAAATACCTGTGCTGTTACACTAAATATTGCCCTACAGCTACATTAGCTGTACTTATGCAAAGTATTTTTGATGGTAGCAATTGTAACCATGTTTATAAAAATAAAGTCCAGCTGACAATTGGACATATTGATGAGTGACAGAGCGGCTGGGTTAATTCTTTAAAATCAATTTTCATCAATATTATAGTCTTTTCTTTACACTTTTATGTAGTATTTGAATTGTCCACCACGATAAAGAGAAAAACTATAGACAACAAATTCTTTACTTAATGGGAACAAAGGGTTGAAGCAGTGTGGGAAGATTGAGAAGGGATTTCCTAAATCACGAATCACTCAAGGAACATCTAAGGCCAGCAAATGCCTTAGATGGAAGTTAGGGAATGCAGGGGAGACCACTTCCTAGCAGGGACTGGGGACACCCCACAGATCTGATCCCTAGAAGGTAGCATGTTGCTGCCTATCTTGTTTACTGCTGCTTTGGTTCCTCAACATGCTTTGTCTCACCCACCAATTCTTCTTTTTTAAAGGAAAAGATAAAGTTTTTATACTTCACTAGTGAATTTGAGCTAGACAGAATACATAAAACACTAGGGAGAACAATTTCAGCCCCTGAATTAATTCACTGAAATGTAAAATGGGGATATAGAGTTGGCAGAGATCCAAATAGAAAAGAAATCTGAAAAGATAAAATATGTGTGTGTGTGTGTGTGCGTGTGTGTGTGTGTGTGTGTATATATATATATATATATATATATTTGTGCACATCTAATCTCACTTAAGAATGCAAAGCTATATAAGTGAGGCTATAGAAAGAGGAAGGGGAGAGAAGGACACGTATGGTTGGTAGGAAAGATAACTATGCAAACATTAAGTCCTAGATATTTAGGATTAAGGATTGGGGAGCGGGGGAAGTAAGTTATAAAATAAAAAGATGAACATGATAAAATATGTGTAAAATTGTAGTGAATATACTGAACCGGAAGAGAAATACTGCATTTGTGACAGAATATAATAGTGTTCCAGAGAATAGAGCGTATTATTCAAGGGCCATATATTTAGGCCATTGATAAAAGTCATCATCCAAGATCTTTAAAATAAAGCTGAGAAGTATCTTGCTGGATCATTGAAAATGCTGTTAGTTAGAAATGGATTTTCTTAAGTCATTGCTGCGTTGAGCCAAAACAAGACAAGTAAAAGAAGGTGAGGGAAAATACTGGAAAAGGACTCTGGAGGAAACCCTCATAATTTCACTTCCACCCTGATTCTACCCTCTACAACCAGCAGAGCCTGTCCATTGAGGGCGAATAAAGGCCTGAAAGCTTAAGCTGGCGCTCTGCCTCCTTCCCCGAGGTCCTGGTCTGCCTCCCTTGCCGCACTTCACTTCCCTGTTTCTCAACTCCCGGCTCTTCGGCCAGATTGACCTAGTTACTGCCCTCCTCTGGGAAGCAGCCTCCACTCCCAGTCTCTCACCTTGTCTCAAGCCTTCCTCCTCAGTGGGAGGAGGTTCTCCTGCCTTGCCCTTAAGCTCTGCTTACCTTCAGGTATCTAACATTATTACAGAGTAGGAATCCTACAACTCACATCCTCTATACCTGTCCCAAAGGCTAAATAGCCAACTGGTCTGTGACTATCATGCCATAAAAATGCTTTATCAAATTTGAAACACAAATGAGAAGCTTAGGTTTTAGTTATATTCTCAGGGACATGGAAATTGCACTCTTTGTGGCTAGTTGACAGTCGTTAGCAAGCTATGCATTTCCACTCGATTATTCAAACCCTCTTAGTGATTGGCTGCTGTTATTTTTATTTTTTTATGACAATAAAGAACATGCAATGTGCAGATATCTAGTTCCAAGATGCCAACTCTTTAACTGCTTTTATGTTTAAATTTTTTTCCCCATATCCTGAGATCAATTAATATTTAGTTGTATTTTCTTCCAATTTTTATAGATTTTTTTTAACATTGAACACTGGTAATCCAGCTCAGATTATATCTATTATCTATGCACCTATATATCTTTGTATCTATGCATGTATGTATGTATATCTATCTATCCATCTACCTATCTAGCCATTTATATTATAAAAGTAAAAACACAACTCATTTTTGCCCCTAATAGCCAATTAACCAACACTAGTAGTTTGCAGTATTTCCTGACTCTTGTTATTCTGGAATCTGTTTTGGGGTTATCTGTTCTGTTCCCTTGATCTGTCTGTGAATTCTTATGCCAATATCACACTGTTTTAAATTATTGGCTCTTATAACAGAATAAGTCCTCTTGTTCCAATATTTAATTCTTCTTTTTCATTATTTTGGATAGTTCCTCACTGTTTATTTTTTTCAGATGCATTTTTCAGTAAGTTTTCCAAAATTACAAAACAAATTCCATTGGGATTTGTTTGGGGACTGCAATTTGAAGATACAAACTGATTTGGGAAGAATTGTATCATTACAATATTTAATCTTCCCAATAGGATAATCTAAGTTTTATGTCTGTGAAATGTGAAGACAATTTCCTTTCTGATATTATTATTTTTGGAAAAATGGCTGTGATGAAATCTTAAATATTCTAGCATTGCTCATCTGGCTTATGGATGAACAGCATCTTTAGCTTCTCCTTCATCTCTCAGCTGCTTGCTCTTGATGGAACTTGCTTTTGAGCACCTTCATTGAGGCGAACAGGGACCCAGTGGGGAACCAGATTAATAGTTCCAGAGACAGGCTTAGTCATGACACATCAGGATATGAAGAGAACTTCCCTGTGACTGGCTGGGGGTCTGCCTGGCTGAGAGGTCACTAATCATGCCTGTCCTCTCCTGCAGATTTTCCTACTCTTTTGTGAAGGCCTCCTCTCTGTCTCCTCCACTCTGCCAGGTACATTAGCCTCAGTGTATGTTTGAGTTGAATTAAGAAACTGGAAGGAAGCTTGTCTCTGGGACTTCATGGTTGGCTTTTCCACTATTGATGAAAATACCACACTAGGGAAAGCGAATAAAAAATAAACTTAAGGTATAGTTTTGAGGGAAAGTATATTCGTTTAATAACTTTTTAAGTAGCTCATTGCTACTTCTTGTCATATCCGTCAAAAATAACTGATTCACCTCTCTTTTTTGGGGCTAGGAATTAATTTCTTTTTAAATGAAAACACTCTCCACTGGGCACTTTTTCCTCACTATGAACACTGAATACATTTTTTCTTTTTGATGAAAATAATTTCACTTCAAGGAGACAGATGGGAAGATACAAGCTCAACTATGAACATCTTGCAGGCCTGGTGGTTAAAGAGGTTGATAGGTCTGTGGGTTTCATTTTGTCCTCCCACAGTCTCACCAATTGTTGGCAGTGCATGTGATGCCACCAGACCCTGGTGTCAGCCCATGATAGCTACAGGAAAGAAATAGCTTTTAAAATGCAAGTCAGAGTTTCAGAAATCCAGCAGATGCATGAGCGGGGGCAGTGGGTTACATAGTTCCTGCCTGTAATGTCTGGTTCTTGCATTCTCTGTAATCTCCCCTTATGCCTGCTAACCCCGAATTTTCCTTGAAAAAATGCTTGGGAATTTTATTTTAAGCAATATTACTGAGATGAGTACTTTCCCTCCAATGGTTGCACTTAAAATATCCATTTAAGCATGATCCATATATCTGTTTTAAATGTTTATACCTGTAGTACTTATAATAGGAAATTGACATAATATTTTTATGCAGCTTCAAAATATTCTATGTTTCAAAATGAAAAGCAAGTTAATATGAAAATCTTCCAGTTTTAACCTATTGTGTCAAGATAGCAAGAGAAAGGAGACATAGTGAGATGCTGAGATTCTCCTTAAGCCTGTCTTGGATTAGTTTTCTTAGGGGACTCTCAAAGTCAAAGTCAGGTCACCTGAGTGCCAGGTCTGCTCAGCACAGACCAATGGCAGGTTTGTGTTCAGTAAATAGAGACAGCATAGTCCAGAGGCAAGCTCTTTGGAGCAGTCTTCAATTATATGTCATTTATTGTTTAACCAAACTGCTTGCTATTCCAAAAGTGTTGGCCATGTCTCTTTAGCTGCCTGGTGTTCGATTGCATTTTCACCACCTTCCTCAGCTACTGCACATTTTAGATCTATTTTTTATGACACGATAGCTTTTTTCTCCTTGCTATTGCTTCAGAAAAATGCTGTGGGGAAAAAAATGCTTCATAAGATTTTATTTTTCTCTCTTATTTATTTATTTATTTTTGTTTGGCCTTTTGGGTAACTCCTGTATACTCTTTTCACATGCAGTGTGAGATTAGATTTTTTAGAAATTACACTGCCTGTCAGGTCTGTATTAGAGCAATCTGTCATCTTCATGTTGGAAACCCTGGATGCTGTCTCCAGCCACTGTTTCTTTAGAACCTACATATAGTATTTTGGAACGTATAGTAACAGGGGTTCCATGAACAACATCAATAGCCCGTTATTCTTCATATGCTGTTCTAAATTATAGATATTACCAGACATCTCAGTGTGGCATTAGGAGATGATTCTATGGTTAACACAGGAGAACAGTCACAGAAATACCAGGCAAAAGCAAATGAAAAGACTAAAATATATTGCTTCTATTAGTTTTAAAAGCTGACTTGGATAGCAGCAGCAACTTGGTCATAGGTAGCAATACATTAGGCTCTATCTAATATTTCTTCTTTCCATTTTATAAATAAGTAAGTAAATATATGGCATACTTATCCTCCACCTCTCCTTCCCCCTCCAGGTTGTTCAGTGCTCAGCTTGGCACCTACCAAACTAAAGGTCTGTAATTCTTTCGGACACTTGCTAAAGGTGGGAGCCCAGTGGTAGCTTTAGAATAATCTCTATTATTAAAGCACATCCATTTTGCAAAGAGGATCCATGTCAGGAAGCACTCCAAAGGACCCAGTCACATTTTATTTTAAGGAGGTTGGTATTTAAAATGTCAAAATGAAATAGTTCACACAGCTGAAGGAAAGCAGTGAAAAGGCAGGCAAATGAAGCAGTGTAACTTGAACTTCCAGAGTAGCTAACCCACGGGCCTTATTTGCTCACAGAAGCTGTGTGCTATTCAGGAAGCAGGTTTTTCTGCAGTGCTATGGATTGTGGAATCAGTGATTATGGGTGGGATCCTGTACACATCAAGTTGCAAAACACAAGCTTTATCTTTCCATTCATTCATATTTCTTGCAGACAAGTTATTTGTAGGTGCGAAGTGTGGGACTCCATCATTATATACGGATTCATGTTGTGGTCATTTGTGTGTTTCTGAGCACACAACCAACATTTATTCCATGTTAAATATACTAAATGCTTAGCCAGATCACAGTGAAGGTTATAAACATCTTACTCACGTGTCCATATATTTTTAAATTCAGAAATGTTATTTAAAATGAGCATATGTATTTAAATTTCTCTCATTACATGACTGGTTATAAATTCACAGACAATTGCATAAAATACTATGTGGTAATGACACGAATCTATGGAAACAAATGAATACAATCACATTGTCTTTAAAATCTGATGTTTTAAACAGTATGAGGAAAACATGAAAGTAAGATCCAAACCACACATGCTCTGGCAATCCAGAAGAATATTTTCCTCTTCACAAAGTCTATTTCTCTTACTCTTAATTCACAATTTAATCTTTTCTTTTTGTTAAATATTGGATGTGAATTTTCAATGGTTTGAAATATTTGAGCATTTCTGTCCCTTGCACCACAGAGATGTAAGCATACAAATTTCTCAGATTGTAATAAAACCTATTTGAAAACTGCATTTTGTGTATACCATCTTTTCATATTCAGTAGCACAATAATTACAAAATCAGGACTCTATTTTTTTTTTTTTTTTTTTTTTTTTTGAGACGGAGTCTTGCTCTGTCGCCCAGGCTGGAGTGCAGTGGCCGGATCTCAGCTCACTGCAAGCTCCGCCTCCCGGGTTTACGCCATTCTCCGGCCTCAGCCTCCCGAGTAGCTGGGACTACAGGCGCCCGCCACCTCGCCCGGCTAATTTTTTGTATTTTTTTTAGTAGAGACGGGGTTTCACCGTGTTCGCCAGGATGGTCTCGATCTCCTGACCTCGTGATCCACCCGTCTCGGCCTCCCAAAGTGCTGGGATTACAGGCTTGAGCCACCGCGCCCGGCCCCAGGACTCTATCTTTTATTTCTTATATTTTGGTGCAGTTTCAGAAACTATGAATTTCAGATATTTTACTTTTATTGTGAAATCTGAAAATTAACAATATCATTTGACATTTATGTCATATTCCAATTGTAACTTGAGCAGTTGTGTGTGTAGATGTTCACAGAAGTATAATTTTTTCAGATTTGCATAGCTAATGTATCGATTACACCATTTTCCACATCATGGAAGCAGTCAATCTTTTCTTTATATCCATCCATCTCATCAACCTTAATTGGTATTTACTTGGTGCTTACTGTATTGCGTATATGGTACTGTGATAAATGCATGCGAGGATTTAACTTTAAGTGAACAATTTGGTTCAATAATATTGTGCTCTCACACACACAAATACACATCAATGTAAAGGAATCTATATGTGATTGAAACTAAATGTCTGTGCAAGCAGTGTGGGTCTGGCCTATTTGTCCAGCAGTCTCTGGATGTGCCAGAGCTTCTGCATTCATGAGTGAATATGCAGCAATGATATTTTGTGAGCACAGATGCATTTCTACCAGCTGCACTGCACTTTGGCATCTACCCAACAGCACCAGAAGGATAGAGAGATCATTTGGCTGCTTTATTTATTTTCAGAGGTCATGTGTCAGTTACATACATGTTTTATTAAATTAAAAAAATTCATTAACTACTACCTCCTCAACTCCAAAGCATCAAATAGTTTTTTCTTATTTTAAAGCAAAAATAATGTGGATATTATTGATAAGAATTGATAATTTCACAATGTTAATATTAACTATCAATCCATTATTGATGTTTCACAGAAGGTATGCTACTTCTGCATGGAAATTTCGCTGAATATTTTTATTTATTCTCTCAAATACTCCATCTGTTTGCATGAACGACATTCTTATCAAATCATTAGAGTTGTTTCCAGAATTTGGGAGGCAGAATATCACAACATGTAGAGGAACAGCAAAGAGACTGAAAAATAATTACCACATTGAAAAACTTCTCTTGCGCTGTCCCCATCTCTGTTTATACAGCAATGAATAAAAACCCAAGGCATGTTTAGATAAGTATAGTTATTAGCTACCTAGCTGTTAAACAGGCACAATTTCTTTGAGACTTCAGTTAACAGTTGTCATTTGGTTGATAATTTGCATTCCTGATTCATAAGCCCAGCCCAGTCTTTAAATCTTCACATTTTGAGGGCACGTATGTGAGGTGGAGTATTTAACCTCTTAGTTCAAATTAAATGTAGTGGTGAATGTGAAATCAGAAAAAAAAAAACAAAACACCTCACATCAGTAAGCATGGAGCCTAGTTAGAATCAGGGAAGAGAGGGATACTAGAGGGGGCTGAGGCATGATGTGCAAAAACGAGAAAGCAAGTTATGTACAGATTGTTCAACTGTAATATCAAGGTCCTATTGCTTTTTAAGTTAATGTTCAATAGTAGAGCTATGTTACAGCCAAAAATGCATACAAACACACCTCCCTGGGGCCTAAGAATGCTTGTGATTTACTTTCTCAAGAAGGAGGAAATTCCAGTTTTACTCGTTTATAGGTGTGCTGCATTTTTGTTCTCTTCAAGTAAGCCAAGAAGTACAGATAAACTAATGTAAAAAATGGCCTCCTTCTACAGACTGAAAATAATTTTTGTATTGAAAATTTTAAACCTTATTTTATGATTCTTCCATTATATCAAGGCAGTAAAAATTGCTAAAATTAGCATATGATCTCAGTGGAGTAAATTAACCATTGCTTTAAGGTTAAAATAGTAAGTGAAGGATTGTACTTGAAACCACAAAACAATACATTTGTGTACCAAAGGATTGCTTCTGCAGGAGAAGCCACAAAAGCAAGCCTCAGGAATTGGTTCAACCTCAGCAAATAGTGTCAGTTGGTATTATGCCTATGAAGGAGACAATAAATATGATACAGCAAAAGGCATTTCTACCACCTCTAAAACGCCTGTTATACAAATCACTGTTTATCTGTTCCGAACTCTTTGGGAATATGAGAAGGTGGAACAGGCATTATGCTTTTTGCTTGTTGGCCCATTTTTTTGTATCATTCCTGAGTTACAGATTTCGAATCTATAAACCCATTGGAAGTCTTTCCCCAGCAATACAGATGATGTCAAAGGAACCACCTACAGTAGGAGAGTTAAACAGTGGCTCGCATAAAATCCTGGTGGTCCACCTGTCTTTCTGTGTTACCTGGGAAAAAGATTCAGTGAAAGTCTGCAAACCTCACAGCCCATATGGCCCGATCACACCAGGCTTGAGGAGCCCTGGTCTCAGGCCCTCCTACACCTTAGATGCCATTCCTGCCACCTGACTTCACAGAGCTTTGCTAAGCCAACTCCAAGTTGTTAGTAAAACACGGTAATGATGGCCCATTCCTGTGTTGTTATTTAAAATAGTTTGGCGGAGACGAAATATAAGAATGGTTTCTTGAAGGTCAAGCTATTTCTGTCTATAGAGAAATAGTATGCTCAGAGCCAGAATAAGGAATAGGTCAGCAGAGCTAGCACCAGGGGCACTGAAATGTCTGTGAGGCCACTCTAGCTGACTGAAAATGCTGGGAGCTGTAGCAAATTTCATTTTCCAGCGCTCCTCTCAAGGAGGAATTGCAGATGATTGGAAGACATAACATGATAAGCTGCTCCCTTACCCTTGTAGCCCCAGCTAAGCAGGGTGCCTGAAACAAAGTAGGTGCTAAATAATATTCATTAACCAGAAATGATGGGAAGTGTGACCTCCAGAGGCATGTTCAAGTAGGAAATGATCACTTGATGGTCTCTAAAATGCTTTCAAAGAAACATTTATTTTCTTCTAAAATGCCCTCTAGAGAATGTGTGTTCCTTGAGTGGGGAACGTACCCTGAATTGCTCTGCAGTTTGAAGGAGAGTCTGCTATCTGAACCAACACTTTTCTGCTCTTGCTTCTCTCAGTGCTCAGCCTGTCTGCTAATATATATTCCATGTTCAAAAACTATCAGTTGGAAGCAGTGCCAAAGCATTAGCATGCCCTGTGTGCCCACATGTCTCAGTTTGGCCCTGAAAGGGATGCTATAGCTTTGGACTTGCTCGAAGATATATATTTTTTGGATTTCTAGCCCTAGTTCTGTTAATTTGTTCATCTTGGTGTCCACACAAGAAGCCCTGGTCAGATTCATGACTCAATGCCTTGTCAGTGAAGAACCCCCGCCCCCATCATCCCCCAAAATGCTTCAGAGGATTTAACTGGCTGTGCTGTTTCCAGTGAAATAATCAATGGGAATTGTTTATGTAAGGCAGCTTGGAGAAAATGTTTCATTGAATTTTATTAGAAATAAGTTTGAAACTAAAAATATCTGAAAATGAATTTATTTCTGGACATCAGACATTTTTAACTTCAAAAGAGTAAAATCATTGAAAAGTGTACATATTTAGGCACACTACAGATATTTGCGCAATTGCATTTAAACACTTTTAAAATAATTGGTACTTTATAAAACATACAATTTATTACAACAAATCATATTGCACCCAAGGAAACTGAGAGATCACTCAGTGGTGATCTACGTAACCGTGTTTCCTCCATCCTTATTGAAAACATTTGGCCACGAAGACTTTATATGAAGTGTACCATCACCATGTGTAACAGACTATAGTAACTTTCTCTACAATAATTAAGAGACAGGATTTTTTTTCAGCTTTATTGAAGTATTGTTGACAAATAAAAATTGTACGTGCGTTTAGTGTACAACATGCTTTGTCCATTGTGAAATGATTACCACAGCCATGCTAATTAACATACATATCATCTCACATAGTTACACATAGTTATATCTGTTGCGTGTGTGTGTGTGCGTGTGTGTGTGCGTGTGTGTGTGTGTGGTGAGAGCTACTCTCTTAGCAAATTTCAAGTATACAACCCAATGATATTATCTGTAGTCACCATGCTGTACATTAGATCTCTAGAACTTATTTATCTTGTATAACTGAAACTTTGTGCACTTTGACCAACATCTCCCCTTTTCCCCAGCCTCCAGCCCCTAGGCAGCCACTAATCTACTCTCTTTCTATAAGCTTGACTTCTTTAGATTCCACTGTTAGAATGACTGCTATCAAAAAGACAAGATAGGTGTTGGTGATGATGTGGAGAAAAGTAAGATCATGCGGTATTTGTATTTGTCCTTCTGTGCTAGACTTATTTCACTTTGCACGGTGTTTTTTTGTTTTGTTTTGTTTTGTTTGTTTGTTTTTGTTTTGAGATGGTGTCTCTCTCTGTCACCCAGGTTGGCATGCAGTGGCATGCTCTCGGCTCACTGAAACCTCTGCCTCCTGGGTTCAAGTGATTCTCCTGCCTCAGCCTCCTGAGTAGCTGGGACTACAGGTGTGCACCACCACACCCGGCTAATTTTGTATTTTTAGTAGAGACGGGGTTTCACCATGTTGGCCAGGATGGTCATGATCTCCTGACCTCGTGATCCACCCACCTTGGCCTCCCAAAGTGCTGGGATTACAGATGTGAGCCATCGTGCCTGGCCTCCTCTTATTTAAGTTTGAGTAATATTCCATTGTATATGTATATGAGACATTTTCTTTATCCATTTATTTGTCATTGAACATTTAGGTTGATTCCCTATCCTTGCCACTGTGAATATACTGCAATGAGCATGGGAGTGCCTATCTCTTTGAGATATTGATATCATTTCCTTTGGCTATATAGCCAAGAACGGAATTGCTGGATCACATGGTAGTGCTATTTTTGTTTTTTTTTTGGAGGAAACTCTATGCTGCTTTCCATAATGGCTATAGCAATTTTCACTCTCACCAACAGTGCACAAGGGTTTTCTTTTCTCCACATCCTTACCAACACTTGCTATCTTGTCTTTTTGATAGCAGTCATTCTAACAGTTGAGAGATGATATCTCATTGTGAATTTAATTTGCATTTCCCTGATGATTAGAGAAACTTCTTTGATTTTTGCAATAATGCTCAACAAAAATGTTGAGCATTTTTTCATATATCTATTGGTCATTTGTGTGTCTTCTTTTGAGAAATGTCTGTTCAGCTCCTTTGCCCACTTTTTAACTGGGTTGTTTTCTTGCTATTGAGTTGGTGAGTTCCTTACAGATTTGGAGTATTAATCCCTTATCAGATACCTGGTTTGTAAATATTTTCTCCCATTCCATAAATTGCCTTTCACTCTATTAATTATTTCCTTTGCTGTGTATAAGCTTTTTAGTTTGATGAAATCTGATTTGTATATCTTTTGCTTTTGTTGCCTGTGCCTTTAGGGTCATATCCAAAAAAAATTTGCCCACACACCAATGTTAAGATGTTTTTTCTATGTTATCTTCTAGTAGTTTTATAGTTTCAGATTTTACATTTAAGTCTCTAATCATTTTGACTTGGGTTTTGTAGATGGTACAATGTGAGGATCTAATTTTACCTTCTATACATGGATATCCAATTTTCCCAACACCATTTATTAAAGAGACTGTTCTTTCCCCATAGTGTGTTCTTAACAACTTTGTCTAAGAACAACTGACTGTAAATGTGTTGATTTATTTCTGGGCTCTCTATTTTGTTTCATTGTTCTGTATGTCTGTTTTTAATGGCAGTTCCATGCTGTCTTTGTTACTATAACTCTGTAGTATATTTTGAAATTAGGTAATGTGATATCTTCAGCTTTATTCTTTTTGCTTGAAGATTGCTTTTCTATTTGGGGTCTTTTGGGGTTCCATGTGAACTTTAGAATTTTTTTTCTATTTCTGTGAAAAATGTCATTGAAATTCAGATAAAATTGCATTGAATCTGTAGATTGCTTTGAGTACTATGGACATTTTCACAATATTAATTTTTTCAACCCATGAACATGGGACATTTTTTCATTTATTTTGTCTTACAGAGATAAGATTTTAAAAAAGAGATAAAAATAAACAACAAAAACCCCTCACAAACTTCATGCTTTAAAGAATATGGTTTTGTGGTTTGAAATGCTTTACATAATGAGATTCCTGAATGAAATATGATCTATTGTACAATCAGAAATCATGATCTATGTTAACCATATCCCCAAAGATTGAAATATACTGTAGCTATAATATTTTCTTTTTTTTTTTTTTTTTGAGACAGAATCTTGCTTTTTCACCCAGGCTGGAGTACAGTGGCACAACCATGGCTCACTGCAGCCTCAACCTCTCAGGCTCAAGTGATCCTCCTACCTTAGCCTCCCAAACCACTGGAACTATAGGCATACATCACCACACCCAGCTATATTTTTTTTATTTTTAGTAGAGATGGAGTTTCACCATGTTACCTGTTGGTATAATACCTATACAAATGTCTTGGTGGTGAAATTCAGCCTATAGTACTTCTTACTTCATTGCCAGAATTTCTGAACATTTATAAAAGGGGATTTGCTAAATCCTTCATTGAAATGCTACAGTGTTTAATTTCCCTGACTTTTGTTTCTGGATTACCACTCTTTAAAACCTCTGACAAGTCACAAAGAAGAATGGGAAACAAAAAAGGCCTACAGCTGAAAGAAGTGAAACTAGATAAAGATCAATTTTAAAATAGCCAAGTAAATAAGCAGACAGACAAAACCCTGAATATATTTCTTTAGTTACATACCATGTTTGCAAATTAGGAATATTATACATTTTTGTTAACTTTTGATGTTATTCTCTAGAGTATTCAAATTGCAAAGATACAATTTTTAGTCTGAAAAGAGACTTAAAGAGACATGATTTGAGTTGAATGCATAAAAATTGTTTCTGTTGATGTATTATTAAACTGAGAACAATAAAATATTTAAGAGGAATCTGTCATTTTCTGTTTTCCCTTTGAGATTCAAGGGAGATACTTATTGCATTATCATTTTGGATCAAAACATGTTGCAATAAATACACTTATTGATATTTAGCAATGCAGGGAGATGATATCCATTCTTTTCTCCTGCCATTCTACTCTTCACCCCATAAGTAAGGTTAGTTTCAGGTAAATGCTTCTGCCAGCAAACTGTCTGAATCTAGTCTCTGAATTTCCCCCTCAGGTACTCGGTTATTTGTAGTGATCAATAGCAAATTAAAAAACTGGGTCATTATCAGCTCTTAGATAGGTGAAAGCAGGTGGGACTGAGACAATGGCTCCACATTTAGTCTTTTTGTTTATTTGCTTTGTTACAGGTACCTGTGTGCCTCTTCTTTGCAGAAGTAGTTTTTTGTTCCATAGCTCTTGATGGCCATTTCCCTGGCACTGAATATTCCAGGGCTCTATTCTACCCATTCTTGAATTTCACCTACTTGTTGTCTGTGAGAATTTGCAGATATCTGATGATAGACATTATATGTGTATGTGGTTTTGTAATTTTAATATTAAAAACGCAAAATAACAAAAAAGAGATGAAAATCACATCCACAACTTACAGTAATCACTGTTAACATTTTGGAACATATATTTTCAATACATTTTCTATGCATAGATGTAAATGTAAGGCATTAGATAGCCTAACTTTGTCACAAAATATGTGTCTATTTTTTCTTCATTTTTAGTGTTCTCATAATATTTCATCCTACAAATGTACCACATTTTTAATCAATGTATATTTTTGACATTTAGAATGTTTTAAAAAATTCATGTTATAATAAATAGTTTTGCTTTATTGAGTAGCACACCCATAATACTTTCCTAAGGATGATAGAGGGTTTTTCTAAGGATAAACCCTATGAAGTAGAATTTTAAAAATGGAACCTGGAATGCTTGATCTTGTTATTTCCATGCTTCGAATCTGTGCTACTCAGGGTATGCTAACTACCATAAAATATAAAAGACGACCTGAAACTCACAGAGCTTTAATACCACAAAGTTTTATTTTTTGCTCATGCAGAGGCTCATGAGGAGGTTCCTGGTCAGTGGCTGTCCTTGGTGGCTCTCTTCCAAGCAGTAAACTCAGAATCCTGACTCGTTTCACTGTATGTTTCCATCATCAAGGAGTCAATGGGGACTGTCCTAATATGACTCAGGATGTTTTATGGCTGTGCCTGAAACAGAGAACGTCACCTCAGCTCACACCAAGTTGCCCATGACTTATAATCATAACTCTATCTATTATCTATTATTTATTATCTATCTATCTATCTATCTATCTATCTATCTATCTATCTATCTATCATATCTATCTATCTATCATCTATCTATCTAATGTATGTGTCATGACTCAGTGTATCTATCTGCTGTTTTTGTGTGTGTGTGTTTGGAGTAGTAATGATAGCAAATAAAGTTGTGTGTGTATGTGTGTTTTTGTCCAGGAGGAACATCTTTCTTAAATAGTATGCTCACATAACCTGAGGGAGTATTAATTCATGCCTGTAGTCCTGGTATGATTGCTCATAACACCTCTCTTACTCTCAAAAGTGTCTTGGTTGAGGAGGAGGCAGAGCAAGATGGCTGAATAGAACCCTCTGGCGATTGTACCCACCTCTCCCCAAAAAGAACACCAAGTTGAACAACTATCCATACAAGAAAGCACCTTCATAAAAAACAAAATCAGGTGAGCAATCACAATACCTGGCTTGAATATCATATCAAGGAAAGGGGCACTGAAGAGGGTAGGAAAGACAGTCTTGTATCACTGAAATTACCACTTTTGCATCACTGACAGCAGCCACGTGGTGTGGAGAGAATCTGTGTGCTTCAGAGGAGAGCACAGTGATTATGAAACTTTGCATTGAATTTAGTGCTGCCCTGTTACAGCAGAAAGCAATACAGGGCAGAATTTGGCTGGTGTCCACAAAGGGAACATTTAGAGCAACTCTAGCCAGAGGGGAATAACTCATCCCAGCAGTTAGAACGTGAGTTCCGACTAGCCCTACCAGCACAGGCTAAAGCTGCTGGGGTCCTAAATAAACTTGAAAGGCAGTCTAGGCAACAAGGACTGCAATTCCTGGGCAAATCCTGGTGCTACGCTGGGTTTGGAGCCAATGGACCTGGGGTGCACGCAACCTAGTGGGACACCAGCTGGGGTGGCCAAGGGAGTGCTTGTTTCACTCCTCCCCCAACTCCAGATAATTCAGCTTGCAGCTCTGAGAGGAATTCCTTCTTTCCACTGAGGAGAGGAGAGGAGAAGAGACGAGAGGAGAGGAGAGGAGAGGAGAGGAGAAGGGAGGGTAGGGGAGGGAAGGGGAGGGGAGGAGAGAGGAGGAGAGGAAAGATAACTTTGTCTTGCAGCTTGGATACCAGCTCAGCCACAGTAGGATGGGGCACAAGACAGAGTCCTGAGACTCCCATGTCAGGCCCTATCTCTGAGGTGATATTTCTAGACACACCCTGGCCCAGAAGGGAACCTGCTGCCTTGAAGGGAAGGACCCAGTCTTGGAAGGAGTCATTACCTGCTTACCAAACAGCCCTTGGACCTGGAATAAACATCAGCAGTTGCCAAGCAGTACTCGCTCTGAGCCCTGGATGAGACCCACTGCAGTGCGGGCTTCAGGTGTGACCTAGCACACTCCCAGCTGTGGTGGCCATGGGGCGGGGTGTGGGGTGGGGTTGGGGGGCAGATTTCTTCCACTTGAGGAACACACAGGAAAGAGTAAAGGGGATTTTGTCTTGCGGCTTGGGTACCAGCTCAGCCACAGTGAGGTAGAGCACAAAGTGGCCTCCTAAGGCCTCCAATTCCATGCTGTGGTTCCTGATCAGCATTTTTGGACCCACCATAGGCTGGAGGGAATCTATTACCCTGAAAGGAGGTACTTAGGCCCAGCAGCATTCATCACAAGCTGACTGAAGAGCCCTTAGGCCTTGAGTGAACATTGGCAGTAGCCAGGCAGTGCTCATCACCAGCCTGGGGTGGTGCTGGCCCCGGGGAAAGAGGTTTCTTCTGCAAGACGAGAGGAGAGTGGGAAGTACTTTGTCTTGATGTTTGGATGCCAGCTCAGCCAGAGTAGAATAGAGCACCAGGTAGATCTCTAAGATTTCTGATATAGTTTGGCTCCATGTCCCCACTCAAATCTCATCTTGAATTGTAATCCCCACATGTCGAGGGAGGGACCTGATCAGAGGTGACTGGCTCATGGGGACAGTTTCCCCCATGCCATTTTCATGATAGTGAGTGAGTTCTCACAAGAGCTGATGATTTTAAAGTGTGGCATTTCCTCACGCACTCTCTTCCTCCTGCCACCATGTAAGATGTGCCTTCCTTCCCCTTGTTTCCTGAGGCCTCTCCAGCTCTGCAGAACTGTGAGTCAATTAAACCTCATTTGTTTATAAATTACCCAGTCTCAGGTGGGTAGCAGTGAGAAAACAGACGAATACAGTTCCCAACTCCAGGTCCTGGCTCCCATATAGCATTTCTGGACCCACCCTGGGCTAGAGGGGAGCTCACTGTCCTGAAGGTAAGGATATAAGCCTGTTAGGATTTACCACCTGCTGATTGTAGAGCCCCTGGGCCTTGAGGGAATATTGGTGGTTACCAAGCAGTGGTTGTTGTAGGCCTTAGGCAAGAGCCAGTGACATGTTGGCTTCAGGTCTGATCCAGTGCAGTCCCAGTGGTGGTGGCTACATGGTTGCTTGTGCCATCTCTCCTCCAGCTCCTGGCAGCTCGGCATGAAGGGGGGCTCCATTAGTTTGGGAGAAACTAAGGGGAGAGAATGAGAGTGTCTGCATGGGAATCTGGAGAATTCTCTTGGATCTTACCCAAGACCACCAAGGCTGTAAAGTCTATAAAGTCTATAAAGGTCACAGCATTTCTGGGCTTGGGGAGCCTCCTAATGTGGATATGGCTGCAGTGACCAAAGACTTAAATCACAACACTCAATTCCCTTTGAACACTTGGTAAGCCTTCCCAAAAAGGACAGGTACAAACTGTGAAGACTATGATAAATACCTAACTCTTCAATACTCATACTTTGATGAACATACATAAGCATCACGACCATCCAGGAAAACATGACCTCACTAAATGAAATCAATAAGTCACCAGTGACCCATCCCAGAGTGATAGAAATATGTGACCTTTCAGACAGAGAATTCAAAATAGCTGTTTTGAGAAATCTCAATGAAGTTCAAGATAACATGGAGAAGGAATTCAGGATCTTAAAAGACAAATTTGACAGTGAAATAATTAAAAACAATCAAACAGAATTTCTGGAGCTGAGAAATTCAACTGACATACTGAAGAATTTATTAATAGCAGAATTGAAGCAGAAGACAGAATTAGTGAGCTTGAAGACAGAATTTAAAAAACACAGAAGAGACAGAAAACAAGAAAAAAAGACTGAAGTTCACCTGCAAGATCTATAAAATAGCCTCAAAAGTGTTATTGACCTTAAAGAGGAGGTAGTGAGAGAGAGATCCGGGTAAAAAGTTTATCAAAAGGAAAATAACATAATTTTCCAAACTGAGAGAAAAGTATCAATATTCAAGTATGAGAATGTTATAGAACACCAAGTAGATTTATCCCAAATAAGACTACCTCAAAACATTTAATAGACAAACTCCCAAAGGTCAAAGATAAAGAAAGGATTCTAAAAAGCAGCAAGAGAAAAGAAACAACATATAAAGGAGATCCAATATGTCTGGCAGCAGACTTCTCAGTGGAAACATTACAGGCCAGAAGAGAGTAGCATAACATATTTAAAGTACTGTTGGGAAGCATTTTAATCATTGAATAATGTATCCAGTGAAAATATCCTTTAAACATGAACAACAAATAAAGACTTTTCCAGACAAAAACTGAGGGATTTCATCAACACCAGATCTATCCTACAAGAAATGCTAAGGGGAGTTCTTTGATCTGAAAGAAAAGGCCATTGATGAGCATTAAGAAATCATCTGAAGGTACAAAACTCACTGGTAATAGTAAGTACACAGACCAACACAGAGTATTATAACACTGTAATTGTGGTGTATAAATGACTCATGTCTTGAGCAGAAAGACTAAAAGATGAACCTATCAAAAATAATAACTACAATAACTTTTTAAAACATAGTATAATAAGACAGAAATAGATATGACGACAAGTTAAAAAGTGAGGAGGGGGTATGAAGTTAAAGTATAGTTTTCATTAGTTTTCTCTTTGCTTTTGTAATCAGTGTTGCTATCAGCTTAAAATAGTGGGTTATAAGATGTTATTTGCAAGCCTTATGGAAACCTTAAATTAAGAAACCTACAAGAGAGATACGAAAAATAAAAAAGCAAGAAATTAGAACATACCACCAGAGAAAATCACCTTCACAAAAAGGAAGACAGGAAGAAGGGAGAGACAGAGAGAGAGGGATGGATGGAGGGAGGGAGGGAGGGGAAGGAAGGAAGGAAGGAAGAAAAGAAGGAAGGAAGGAAGGGAGGGAGGGAAGATGATAAAACAATCAGAAAACAACAAAATGGCAGTAGCAAGTCCTTATCAATAATAACATTTAATGTAAATGAACTAAACTCTCCAATCAAAAGACAATGAGTGACTGAATGGATAACAAAAGAAGACCCAGTGATATGTTGTCTGCAAGAAACACATCTTGCCTATAAAGGCACATGTAGACTGAAAATAAAGGGATGGAAAAAGAAATTTTATTCAAATGGAAACCAAGAAAGAGCAGGAGTGGCTATATTTATATGAGACAAAAAGATTTCAAGAAAAATACTATACAAAGAGGCAAAGAAGATCATTATACAAAGATAAAGGGGTCAAATTCAAGGAGAGTATCACAGTTGTAAATATATATGTACCCAATACTGGAGTACTCAGATATACAAAGCAAATATTATTAAAACTAAAGAAAGAGATAAGAAATCAATGCAATTTGGTGACTTTAAGGCCCAGCTTTCAGTATTGGGCAGATCTCCCAGACAGGAAATCAAAAAAAGAAACATTGGACTTAATCTGTACCATAGATCAAAGGGACCTAACAAATATTTACAGAACATTTCACCCAATGACTGTAGAACACACATTCTTCTCCTCAGCATATGGATCATTCTCAAGGATAGACCACATGTTAGGCCAAAAACAAGTCTTAGAGATTTCAAAAAATTGAAATCATATCAGGTATTTTCTCTGACCACAAGGGAATAAAACTAAAAATTATTAATAAGAGGAACTTAGAAAACTATACAAGCAAATGGAAATTACACAATATGCTCCTGAATGACTAGTGGGTAAATGAAAAAATTAAAAAGAAAATTTAAAAGTGTCTTGAAACCAATCAAAATGGAAGCACAACATATTAAAACCTATGGGATACAGAGAAAGCAGCACTAGGAGGAAAGTTTATAACAATAAACACCTACATCAAAAAAGTAGAAAAATGTCAAATAAACAATGTAATGATGCATCTTAAAGAACTAGAAAGGCAAGAGCAAACCAAACCCAAAATTAGAAGAAAAGAAATTTAAAAAGATAAGATCAGAAATATATGAAATTGAAATAAAAGACAACACACAGGGTAATAAAACAAAAGGTTGTTTTTTCTTTTTTAACAAAAAAAATAAACAAAATTGACAAACCTTTAGCAACACTAAGGAAAAAAAAAGACCCAGATAAATAAAATCAGAGATGAAGAAGGAGACATTACATCTGATACCACAGAAACTCACAGAATCATTAGTGGGCTACTTAATAACTATATGCCAATAATTGGGAAACCTAGAAGAAACAGATAAATTCCCACACACATGCAACCTATCATGATTAAACCATGAAGTAATCCAAACCCTGAATAGACCAATAACAAGTAATGAGATCAAAGCTGTAATGAAGAGTCTCCCAGTATAGAAAGCCCAGCACCCAATGACCTCACTGCTGAATTTTTACCAAACTTAAAGAAGAACTAATACCAATCCTGCTCAAACTACTCGGAAAAATAGAAGAGGGAATACTTCCAAACTCATTCAAGGAAGCCAGTAATATCTTGATACTAAAACGAAACAAAGAAACATTAAAAAAACAAAAACAAAAACAAACAAACAAAAAACACACAAGCAAAGTCATTGACACACATTGATGCAGAAATCCTCAACCCAAAACTAACAAACTGAATTCAACAACACATTAAAAAGATCTTTTATTATGACCAAGTGGGATTCATCCCAGGGATGCAAGAATAGTTAAATATATGCAAATAAATAAATGGATGCATTATATCAATAGAATGAACAAAATCCATATAATTATTTCAAAGCTTTTCATAATTTTCAACATCCCTTCATGATTAAAAAATTAAAAACTGAGTATAGAAGAAACATATTTCCAACATAATAAAAGCTGTATATGACAGACCCACAGCTAGTATCATACTAAACAGGGAAAAATTAAAAGCCTTTCCTGTGAGATCTGGAACGTGACAAGGATGACAACTTTCACCACCGTTATTCAACATAGTACTGGAAGTCCTAGCTAGAGCAATCAGACAACAGAAAGAAATAAAGGGCATCCAAATTAGAATGGAAGGAGTCAAATTATCGTTGTTTGCAAATAATATGATTTTATATTTGTAAAAACCTAAATACCATCAGAATACCTTTAGAACTGACAAACAAATTCAATAAAGTTGCAGGATACAAAATCAACATATAGAATCAGTAGCATTTCTATATGCCAATGTGAACAATCTGGAATAGAAATAAAAAAGTAATCCCATTCACAATAGCCACACATGAAATTAAATACCTAGGAATTAACCAAAGAAGTAAAATATCTCTATAATGAAAACTGTAAAACATTGATGAGAAAAATTGAAGAGAACACCTTAAAAAGGAAAGAGATTTCATGTTCATGAATTGGAAGAATCAATATTGTTAAAATGTTCATACTACCCAAAGCAATCTACAGATTCAATGTAATCCCTATCAAAATACCAATGAGATTCTTCACAGAAATAGATAAAACAATCCTAAAATTTATGTGGAACTATAAAAGACTCAGAATAGACAAAGCTATCCTAAGCAAAACGAACAAAACTGGAGGAATCATATTACCTGACTTCAAATTATATTACAGAGCTGTACTAACCAAAACAGCATGATACTGGCATAAAAACAAACACATAGACAATGGAACAGAATAGAGATCCCAGAAACAAATCCATACATCTACAGTGAATTCATTTTTGACAAAGGTGCCAAGAACATATTTTGCAGAAAGAAAGAACAGTCTTTTCAATAAATAGTACTTGGAAAACAGGATATCCATATGCAGAATAATTAAACTAGACCTCTATCTCTCACCACACACAAAATTCAAATCTGAATGGATTGAAGACTTAAATCTAAGACTTGAAACTGTGAAATTACTAAAAGGAAACATTGGTGAAACTCTTCAGTACATTGATATGGGCAAAGATTTCTTGAATAATACCCCACAAGCACAGGAAACCAAAGCAAAAATGAACAAATGAGGTGACATCAAGTTAAAGAGCTTCTGCAATGAACAAAGTGGAGAAAACCCACAGAATGGGAGACATATTTGCCAAATATACATCTAAAAAGGGATTAATAACCCAAACATATAAGAAGCTCAAACAACTCAATTAGAAAAAAATGTAATAATTTTATTTTAAAATGGGGAAAATATCTGAATAGACATTTTTCAAAAGAAGGTATACAAATGGCAAACAGGTATATAAAAAGGTGCTCTACATCACTGATCATCAGAGAAATGCAAACCAAACCATGGTGAGATATCATCTCATCCCAGTTAAAGTGGCTTTCATCCAAAGGATAGTCAATAACAAATGGTGGTGCAGATGTGGCGAAAAGGGAACTGTTGTACACTGTTGATGGGAATGTACAATCAGTATGGAGAATAGTATGGAAGCTCCTCAGAAAACTAAAAATAGAACTACCATATGACCTACCAATTTCACTGCTAGATATATACCCAGAAGAAAGGAAATCAATATACTGAAGATATATCTGCACTCCCATGTTTACTGAAGCACTGTTTACAATAGCAGAAGATTGGGAAGCAACCTAAGTGTCCATCAACAGATGAATGGGTAAAAAAAAAGTGGTACACATACACAATGAAATACTATTCATCCATAAAAAAGAACGAGATCCTTTAATTTGCAACAACATGGATAAACTGGAGGTTATTACGTTAAGTGAAATAATCCAGGAACAGAAAGTCAAACTTCACATTTTCCCACTAACTTGTTGGAGCTAAAAATTAAAACAATTGAACTAATAGAGCTAGAGAGTAGAATGATGGTTACCAGAGTCTGGGAAAGGTGTGGGTAGGGTAGAGGAGAGCTGGCCAGATGGGTATCTCTGACTTTGGAACTCTAGAACAGTTCCCAGGGCAGAGAGACCAGTGCTGATGCTTATGATCTTTTCCCGAGACTAGAAGCTGCAAGAAGGTAGATTTTAGTTAAATATAAAAAAGACTTTAAAAAAAAGTAAAAAGTAAAAAAATTTAAATGATTAAAAAAATTTAAAAAAGACATTTCTACAATTAATATCATTCAAAAAACTGAAATGTGATACTTTGTAAGATAGTGAGTTTCCTATTTTTGGGGCAGTTCAAATGGAGATGCGATTAGCATTTACAAGAGGTATTATAGAATGGATTCTTTAATTCATTGGGAGGTTGGAATAGATACATTCTAAAATTCTCTTAACTCTAAGATTCTGTGATTTGAAATGACATGGCCCACTTGGAACAGGTCCAATAGGGTCTTTTTCAGGGGATCACTTATTGCTCTCAAATGCAGTTGCTTAAGATAGCTGTGATTTGAACTGGATTTTTAGATGAAGGGCTCAACCATATTTTCTAAAATAGTTTAATAGTAGCGATATTTTCAATGCTTCCAAAAGTGGAATTTCCTTTCTTTGCCTTAGGGAATTGCCACTATAGAATCTAATACTGTGTCTTTTCAACTGAACGGATAAAAACATGACTCTTCTTAAAGGCATTATTTTTAAGTGCACTATTTTCTCTACAATTCTGGTCATGTTTGCTGCAAGTAAAAGAAAGAAACTGTGATTAGTTACACTCACATGATGTAATGGATGATTGCTAGCTTTGTTCTCTTTCCCTTTTGCATCCCTAGGGGCTTGCTTTGCCTCTAATGCCACATAAATTATTTCTTTTTCACTGTAAAAGAGAGAGAGAGTGATATGGTTAGGCTGTGTCCCCACCCAAATCTCATCTTAAACTGTAGTGCCCACACGTGTTGTGTGAGGGACCCGGTGGGAGATAATTGAATCATGGGGGCGGTTTCCCCCATACTGTTCTCCTGGTACTCAATAAGTCTCAGGAGATCTGATGATTTTATAAGGCGTTTCCCCTTTTAATTGGCTCTCATTCTTTCTTGCCTGCAGCTGTGTAGGATGTCCCTTTGCTCTTTGTCTTCCGCCATGATTGTGAGGCCTCCCCAGCCAAGTAGAACTGTGAGTCCGTTAAACCTCTTTTTCTTTATAAATTACCCAGTCTCAGGTGTATCTTTATCAGCAGCATGAAAATGGACTTATATATAGAGAGAGTGAGAGCAGGAGAACGGGAGAGGAATAAATATTGAGAGGGAATAAAGACAAAGGAAAGAGAATGACATGAAGTAGTCACAGACAAAGTGATAGAATTGCTTTACTTTTAAATTAGGCATTGGTAGAATTGCCTGGTAATGGAATAGTTAAAAATATGCTAAAAATACATCGATTTTCACACAAGTTAAAGAAGAATAGTATAATTACAGAGAACAAAACCATCGTTAAGGACAATGAGAGTGAATAGAGAATACAGTTAAGTTTCTGCTTTGACTTTGCTCTGCATGCAAAAAATTTTAAAATACCATATTCATACGCACAAATTTGAAAATACGTAGTCTGATACATTTAAAGTGCCTGACTTCCTTTTTTATTTTTTTGGCGACTACGGTTTCTTTCCCTCTTTTAGGCATAAACCAAACCAAGGTCCCCCGGCTCTGCTTCTGGTTGAGTTCCTGTTTGCATTGTGGAGTGTGGAGGCTGGCTTTGCGGTGGCCATCAGCCTGCCTTATCTATTCTCTTCTACCCTCTTCCTCATTCTTCTCCCTTTTTCATTTTTTGACAGCCCAGTCATAATCACAACAAACCTGAATATTTTTCCTAAATTGTTTTTCCTTTCAGAATTTACTAAGAGAAGCCATGCCATTCGTTATATGGATTCCAAATTTGGTTTTAATTTCATAATTAAAACTAAAGGCCTTATCTTTGAGCAAAATGGATTAATTTAAGGATTTCTAGGAGTCATTTCAGGTAAGGACAACATCAGAGGGCTCAATGAATCTGACGAACGTGTCAACCTTGTGGAGACATGAGAGAGAAAAACAAAAGGCCCTTTTTGAACAATGGCCAAAACAGCAAAAAATCTTACCTCATGTGGCTCTCTGAGCATGAAAATAAAAATACGAGCAATATTTTGTCCCCTAAACAGTTGCAAATTGACCTCATACTATTGTGTCTTACTCATTCTTAAGTGATATTAACAATTGTTGGCTTTATCAGTCAAGAACAAAAGTAGGGTGTTGTCAGTTCTCAAAAAGTCAGGCTCTAAATATCTCATGTCAACTTCCTTCTTACAGTATTGGCCGTTTTTCGTTATTATTCATTCCTCTTTTTCGACTCTCTTTATCCTCTTTTTTTATCATTCACTTCCTAGTTCCCATAGTTTTAAATATCATCTAAAAGTTGTTGACTGTCAGTTTGTATCTGCATTCTTCATTTTAGTAAAGATGTTACTCTGCTGACTTCTCATTTGCTTTGTTTCTGATATGAAATCTGGTGTCATTGTTAAATTCGTTCTTTAGTAGATACTCTATATATTTTCTATGGCTGTGTTTAGATTTTTCTTTATCATGGTTTTAACCAGTTTGATTATAATGTATCTAGGTATAATTTTCTTCATTTTTTTGTGATTGAGTTTATTGAATTCTTAGTTATATAGGTTTATATGCAATTCGGAAAAATTTTTCCATGACTTTTCCTAATATTCTTTCTGTTCTACTCTCTTTAGGAGACTTCAGTTAAAGACAAATTAGACCACTTGAAGTCATTCCACAGCTCACTAATCCTTTCATTATTTCTTACTCCTTTTCTTCTTTTGCATAGTTTCTATCGCTATGGCTGCAAGTTCACTAATGTTTTCTTCCATAATGTCTAATCTGCTATTAATCCCATGCAGCATTATTATTTTTTAATTTCTCACATTGTAATTTTCACCTCAACAAGTTTGTTTTCCCCCCTAGTTTTCTCCCTCCATATTTAACCTTTTGAACATATGGAATACAGTTTTAAAAACCTGTTTTAACATCCTTGTCTTTTAATTCTAACATCTGTATCTGTCTGAATTTAGACAGATAAGATCGATTATTTATCTTGATTGCTTTTTCTCCCAATTATGGATGTAAATTTTAACTTGTTGAGGACTGGACACATTTTTGTTTCCTACAAGTGTTCTTGAGCTTAGTGCTGGGATATAGTCACTTAGTTCTTGCAAACAGTTTGATCCTTTCAAATCTTGCTTTAAAGATTTGCTAAATGAGACAAGAAAAGTGCTCAGTCCAGGGTTTATTAATCCCCACTACTGAGGGAAGGCCTTTTGTGTTCTCTACCCATTGCCTGTAAACAATGAGGTTTTTATTCCGGCTGGTTGGGACAGGCACTATTTCTGGTCCTGTATGAGTTCCAAGTATTCTTCAAGTGGTCCTTTATCCAGCCTTGGATAATTTCCTCACATACATGAATGGATCTATACTTTGCTAAACACTTGAGGGAAACCCTACGTGGATCTCTGGAATTCTCTTTCTGTGTACTCTCTTCTCTCTGCTACTCTGTCCTGTGAACTCTGCCTCCTTGGCCTCCCAGCAGTCTCCACTCCATTTCTTCAACTCAGAGTCTTGCAGCCTCTACTTGAGTTCCTCTTTCCTGTGTCAGAGCATGTAATCTCTCTCAAGGAAGTAACCCAGGGCAATTGTACACCTCATCCCATTGGTTTCTTTCCTCAATTTCACTGTCCTTTTTTTGCCTGGTGTCTTAAAACTGTTGTTTCATATTTTTTTTTTTATTTGTTCATTGTTTCAGATTAGAGGATAAGTCCAGCCCCTATTGCTCCATGGTGACTGGAGGGAGGCCAGTCTCCAATTTTGGCCTTTTTCTTCAACAGCAATTACCCGCTCAACATTAAAACTTGACTGTCTAACTTTCTACATTATTGTGTACACAATTGAATTCTTTTTTATCTGCAAAAGCTGCTTTTAAATTCTCCTCTGTGCTCTGGTCATTCAAGTCAAAATTTATAGTCATCCTCTTTTATTTCTCTTTTATGCCCTAAAGTCTATCCATCATTGAATACCATGAACTCCACCTTTCAGATACATTCCAAATCCAACCTCTTTATACCTTAACTGATACCACTTTACTCCAAGACAACATCAGATTACTGCAATAGCTCAGTGTCAGTCTGGGATCTGGCAGGGTTAAAAGATAGTACACCCAAACTGATGAATTAGGGAGAGAAGCTAAGGAGATTATTTGAAAAGGTGAAGGTAGGGTTAGGGAAACCAATAAAGAAATGTTCTATCAATAGGAAGTGATTTTCACCCCAAACCCTGAAGGGACAAAGGGAGTGAGCAGATACCAAAATTCAGGGAAATTAGGGGCTGATAGCACCTATGGCCTTGGTAGGGAGATGTAGCCAACCCTCAACAACCTAGGAGGGAGGGTAGCAGGGAGGCTTAATGCACCAACTGCATTCTCTTCTCAGTCTTCTGCTGGCGGCTCCCATGAGCTGAAGACAAAGAAACTCAGACATAGCACAAAAAGGTCAGATTCTAGGGACCCATTGTGGAGACAGGTACAGAGAGGGTCTGAAGGAGCAAATAGAAGTTCCTGAGCCCAGGCCCCCAAGTGGCCTCCTTATTCTATGCAAGCCTCCTACAGGCTGTTTATAGCAGCCACAGGAACCCATTGAAGATATAAATCTATTTACATCATTCTAGTGCTTAAAACGCTGAAATGGCTTTCCTTGACACTTGGAATAAAATTGAAAATCCTTCCTCTAAAGTTCTTCCATGATCTCATCCTTGGCTACTTTTCCAGTGCAGTCTCTAATTACTATTCCCATCTCTTATTCTGCTTCAGCTACAATGGCCTTCCTGCTGTTCCTCAATACTCCAAATTCCTGCCTGTTTTGCACTTCCTGTTATCGCTAGTGGAAAGGTCTTTCCCATCCCCTCGTTTTATTTGAGTTTTTGAGAGAGTTTCTCAGATTGACCCATCTAAAATAGTAGGTTTTATTATTCTACAGCTCCTCATCCTTTTTTGTTTTATATTTCTTCACTTATGACCACCTGTTTATTACCCCCCTTCCTCCATTAGAATATAAGCTCCATGAAAGTAAGAGCTTTGTCTGTATAGTGGCTGGTGTGTCCTTGTAGTTACAACAGAGATGGTCACATTAAAAATATGCAAACATTAATTGAATAAGTAAAGGAATATCAGGTAATTGTCTTCTTTCCTAATCCAAAGAAACTGTCTTAAAGTCCCCCCTAATTGTTGCATCTTATTGTGTAACACTGTCATTTCATTTCATTTCTGTAGGCATTCAGAGATTGTGTATTAGTTTGCTTGGGCTGTTGTAACAAAGCACCCCTGTCTGAATGGCTTAAACAACAAAAACTATTTTCCCACAGTTCTGGAGGCTGGAAGCCTGAGATGAAGGTACATTAAGGGTTGGTTCCCTCTGAAGACTGTAAGAAAAAATATGTTCCCTGCCTTTGCTCCAGCTTCTGGTGGTTTGCTGGAAATCTTTGGCATCTCTTGACTCTGTCCTTATCTTCAGATAGCACTCTCCTTGTGTGCATATCTGTCTCCAAATTTCTCCTCTTAACAAGAACACTAGTCATAGCTGATTAGGGGCCCACCTGATCCAATGTGACCTCATCTTGACTTAACTATTGATATCCTCAATGACTCATTTCCAAATAAAGTCACATTCTGAGGTACAGGGGGTTAGGACCTCAGCATATGAATATTGGAAAAATGCAATTCAACTCATAACAATTAGTGAGCTTGTCATATGAATCAAATAAATGACAATATGTAAGCATAAACAATTAAAATAATATTTTAAATGTTTTAATAATTTATTTTGAAGTAATTTCATATTTTCTGAAAAGTTGCAACAACAGAACAAAAAACTCCTGTATCCCTTTCAGTCTTACTCTTTTGTAAACATTTTGTTGTATTCATCACGATTTTCTCTCTCTCTTTGTTTCTCCTTCCTTTTCTCCTCCCTCCCTCCTTCCCCTCCCTGGTACACTGTTCCTTTGCTGAACTATTCAAGAGCAAGTTGCAGTCATAGTACCCCATTTGCCCTTAAAAACAGCAGTATGTAAATCTCCAAAACAAGGTGTTGAGAGTTGGCAGACACCTACAAAACCACACTGCAACCACCCAAATCAGTAAATCAATATTAATGCAACAATAACATCTAGTCAATGAAGCATATTAATTTTTTCCCAAATACCTCAACAAGGTCTCTTTTTCCTTTCCAGCTCAAGATTCAGTTCAGAATCACATATTGCCTTTAGTTGTCATGTGTATTTTGTCTCTTCTAATGTGCAACTGTTTCTTCATCTTCCCTTGTCTTTTAGGATCTTGACAGTTTGGTTCTGTGGGCTGTCCTTCAATCTGTCTGCTGGATTCTTCTTTGTGTCCAGTTTCAAGCTGTGCATTCCTGTAGGAATACCACAGAAGTGATGCTGAGCTCATCTCAGTGAATCCATATCAGGGGCCACATGGAGTTGATCTGTCCTATAGCCAGTGATGTTAACTTTGATCACATCGAAGTGGATGTTTGTCAGATTTCTTCACCTTAAAGTCCCCATGTTTCCTTTTGTAATTGAAAAGTTTTTTTTTTTTTTTTTTTTTTATCTCAGAGATACTCTGAGACTATCAACATCCTGCTCCTCATCAAATCTCTAGCTCTGAGCCTAAGCATCTGTTGGAAGACTACCACCTGGATCAACAACCACTGATGTGGCATTTTCTGTTTCCATTATTTCTCCCACCATTACTATCTGGTATACTAATTCAAGGAAAATTCATGTAAATTTCTGTCTTCATTTAATTTTTAAGGCCAGAATATTCTTTAAGATTTCTATCTTATTCAAAGGGCTGCAATCTGTTTCTGTAATTACTATTTTGGTGTTCAAATTTTCCAAAGTTTGTCAGTGACAGGCTCTTGCTGGGCTCCTGTGTCCTTCTGACATATCCCTATCATTCTTTGAGCACTTCCTTACATTTTGCCACAAAAAAGATGTTATAGGTGTGTCTTGTACTTTCCTTGTCCAAGCCCTGAATCAGCCATTTTTCTGAGGTCTCCTTATTTGTTTTAGTGGAAGAAGGTTTCTAGGACTCATGATCTGGGCCCTCACTATGCTCATTGCTTCTGGAGTTGCTCAGAGGCCCTCTCAGAAACAGAACTATAAAATAAATATCTAGCAATATACATACTTATACATATCATACACATACACACGTGTGTGCACACACATTTTTATGTCCACTCCTACCTTTCCCACATTTGCAAATCCCTTCTCCAACAGTGAGAAACTCTGCTCTCATCACCCTTCATGCCGCCTCCTCTGCTCAGGGCCCATGTGTGACCCTCCCTGCAGGCCATCTCCTTTGCCCTGCCTCTACTGCTCTCTCCTCAGCTCCTGGCCTGACACATGTCCTGGGCTGCTGCCACTCCAGCTTCTAGTCATGGAGGTATGGAAAGGGAATAGAAAGACAAAAAAAAGAGGAAGATTTACAAGTAGCATTAGATCTCTGGATGTGCTGAATAACTCATGTCTTCACATTCATTTTCTAGCCTTCCCTTGCTCCACCTGTGTTTGACACTTTGTGTATCTTCACATAACAGGCAGTGAATCAAAACTCACTTCAGTGTGCTGACCAGTAAGTATGTAATGTACTCATCTGCATGGTACAGGTGGGGAGTGAAGGAACCACACTTGTTCTCAGACAGTTTTCCATTGAGTAGGGAAGAAAATACACGTGCCTGAATCTGTTTTGTCAAACAAGCTGGACTTGTTAGAGTATAATATGAGAGTCATATAAAAGCAGCCTTGTTTCTATCACCTTATCCCTGTTTGACTCTGTGTTAAGGACTCTCCCGTGTAACATGTTTGCACATTCTGAGAACATCTGTCACTGACTGCATCTGCCATGAGTTAAGCCATGCGGGTCCTCCCACTGGCCACCTCCATTATCGTCTCAGAACTTCTGGGCTTTTATGTTCCATTTAATTGTAGGGGTCTTTTGCCTCTCAAGTCATTCTGGAGTGGGATTCTTTTTCAAACAAACTCAGTTTTGATGGACCCAAGATCTTCTGCAAAGCCCGCTTCTGGTGTTGGGCAGGCACTCACCTTTGCCCTGCCGTCTGTGCATGTGGTGGACTCATTCTCAACTTGGCTCTGTTAAGTCTGTGCTCAGGAAGGAGCAGCTTCCATCACATCTCCAGCCTGAGCTTCTTTAGGGCTTACATGCCAGTTGTGATGTCACTTAAACTCCAGGGGCCTGTAATCAAGCTCGTGTGGTTTCTCTGAGGCCCCTCTAGCTTAATTTCAGATGAGATCAAAACAACCTCCTTTGATCTCTCAGCACACTAATACTAAGGGGTGCATTTGGGGTGACAGTGATACTTTTTCTTAATCTGGATGATGGTTTCTTAGTATGTCCATTTTGGGATAATCCATTGAGCTGCATATTCATGATGCGTGCAACTTTCACTATGTGGGCTCTACTTCAATGAAGAGCAATTATTACAAATGTATTCAGAAGATAAGTTGAATAATTTACATTTTGAATTGGTATAGATTCCCCTCCTTAATTATGGCTGAATAAGGGCACCTCATCAAATTCAACATTCCGTCCAAATTTGGACTGAGTGTCCACTTACCCTTCTAGTACTCACAGGTTCATTCCTGGCATGCCTAGCTCCATTAGTCAGGGTTCTTTGGATATCAAGGGACAGAAACCCAATTTGAAACAGCACAAAGTGGAATATATTGATGCATGTAAACAAATTACTGCAGAGAAAAGGGTAAGGCAAGCTTCAGAGACTGGAATGCTTCAGAGCATTTTGTGTTGTTTCTCTGATTTGTTTCTCTCTCATTTCTATGACAACGTCATTCTTTCAGACCAACCTGTTCCACAAAGCTCTAGTCATGACTGTTAGCAGTAGCAATGCTCCACTTCCCCCATTTGCCCCTTTCTCATTTTGAAAAGTCCTGGGGAAGGCTTCTAATCAGTTTGGGTCCCATGTCCACCACTTCTGAGGAGTGGAGGAGTAGGGAGAGGAAAGAGCAGAGACACTTATGGTTGGAATGGGAGGGGTAATAGTCCCTCAAAATAAAGGGTTGTAGTGTCCAAAATAAATGGGAGAAATCCCAGAACAAAGCACAATTTACATGAGTTTGCTGATTGTCCCTAGCCTTCAACAGCTCCCATAGGGTACACAGTAGTTGTTAGGAATGGGCTGTGAGGAATGAGCATTCTTTTTTCTTTTGTGTTTTGTTTTGTTTTTTGAGATGGAGTCTTACTCTGTCACCCAGGCTGGAGTGCAGTGGCACAGTCTCGGCTCACTGCAACCTCCGCCTCCTGGATTCAAGCAATTCTCCTGCCTCAGTCTCCCAAGTAGCTGTGACTATAGGCACATGCTGCCACACCGGGCTAATTTTTTAGTATTTTTTAGTAGAGACAGGGTTTCACTGTGTTGCCCAGCCTGGTCTTGAACTCCTGAGCTCAGGCAATCCGCTGCCTCGACTTCCCAAAATGCTGGGATTATAGGTGTGGGAATGAGCATTCTTAATCCTGGAGGATCTTGGGAGCTGTGTGCAAAATTGAGCATAACACACTTAGCAAGTGTTTATTGTTGATGATGGTGATCACCATAATAGGATGATGACCATATTCAAGGAGTTGTTTTACATTTTCTGAAAGAGAAAATAAAATATAGGAAACACAGGAATGGAGTATAAAATACATTTTCCCTTGAGCTTTTCAGGAAATTTTTTATCCTTGCTAGATAGAAAATATTTACATAATGTCAATAAGCATTCATCGACTGCCCAGGAGTTTGGGGGTAGTGTTCCTTTCCAGTTTCTCATTGGATTGTATTGCATTTTCAAGTTCATCTCTTTATTGAATACCTATGACATGCAAGATGCTTATGATAGGTTATTTTTAATCCTCACGACAGTTTTGCAAGTTAAGTATTATTATGCACATTTCATAGATGAGTAAACTCTATTTGTTATCTATTGCTGTGTTACAAATTACCACAAAACTTAGTGGCTTAAAACAAAAAACATTTATTACCTCATAGTCAAGACAAGACAAGAGATAATGCAATGCTGGCCTGGTCTGGAAATGGCAAACTCAAGATATATTTTGCGGGTAGTTTGAGCAAGACTTTTTGAGAGAGATTAGAAATGGAATGGGTAGGAAAGAGATAAAATATAATTCGTAAGTCTGCCTTTAACAACTAGGTGCCGTTTACTAAAATGGAGAAGAATGAGATAAAAATACGTTGGGTGGAGAGAAGGAGAGTTTTATTTTGGACATACTAAGTGTGAAGGACCTGTGAGACACCAAATGGAGACATCGAGGATGAAATAGGCCTTACAGTTGTGGAGTTCAGAGGAGAGACCTCTTCTAGACATCACCCTAGGTGAAATAGTACAGTAATTAGTGGCTAAGGCTTGGGTCCTCAATCTCAATGCAATTTGATAGTGAGCTAATCTAGATACAGGCAGAAGACTAGCAAGAGACAGGAGAAAGGGCAGGCTGGAAAGTTTCCTCCCAATGTCTAGTTCAGAGCTTGCTCAATTTCTTGTCTTAGGCTTTATTAGTATCATCATCATTATTGTCTGTGGAGGATGGTGCAGGAGGAATGCATCTCTGAGGTGGTGGGAAATTAACAGAATGCATCCAGAGAGAAGAGCACCCGGATTCCAAGAATTGTCCATCTGAGGGCTTCAGAGAGCATCAGAACAAGGTTTACCTTGAAAGACGGTGATGGAAGTTATTCCCAAGAAGAACAGCTATGAGGTCTTGCAGCACAGGAGAATGAATTTACAGAGACAGCAAAGGAAAGAAAGACTGCCTTTACCCCCAACTCCATGCTATTGATCTTTGAGCTCCTTTCTTCACACAGTGAAAGCCTCCAGCCACTAATACTGTCCCTAGTAAAAAAGCATCCTTTATTCTGAGCAATTCAGGGCAGCATTCATCCTTCTTGGACTGGAGAAAACAGGGACACAAGCCTTGCATTTCCCTTTCCTTGAGGTCCTTTGAGTCTGTGGGCTGGCCGAGAATATCCAGCTTGTTCTGGTCAGAGAGGGGCAGTCCAGCCTTGTCTGACCACAAGCCCCAGGGAAGGGAAGGAAGGAGCAGGCATTTATGACACAGGTTCCTGAGGGCCAGCTCCCAGTGACCACCTGTGTTCTAGAAAATATTTCATTTTCTACCAGCCTAGATACTGGCTGTGAACTTCTCCAATTCACTCTCCTGGCTTGAAGTTCATGCAGTTACAATTGTTAAATGCCCTTTCTTAACTACAGTAACCCTCATACTATGACAAAATGAAGACTGCTAAGGCATTTGAGGCTTGGTGGCTTTTAGATTTTAATCAGGTCTAGCTGTCCTTCCTCAGTGGCGCTTAAGCTTAGATTTTTAAAAGACACAGTAGAGAATGTGGTTTTTATGTACTACGAAGGAGTAAAAAAAATTGCATGAAACTACAAACGCAGTTTCAAGCTTACCCCCTTCCATTTGTTTAAAATGAAGGAGAGGGGGATGTAAATTGAACCCTGTTGATGCTGATTGCATCTTCACAGGTACTAATTTTTTTCTTTTGCAAAGAAATGACTTTCTAAAATTGAAGTACAGCTTCAGTTAAACTAGTAGACTGTGAATTATATTTATAAGCATGGTCAGTGAGGTCAGCATGTTCATCTCACTAAGAATCCAAGAACCAGAGATCCTACAAACATGGCCAGCATGTATCAAAAACTGCTCTGGTTATCAGTTGATAGTGATAAAACCTCTATAGGCGGGGCTTTTTTTTTTTTTTTTTTTTGTCACCATCTTGTGTCTTACTCATTCTTTTACCCTGATGAATGTTGTAATTGTATCATTTCATCATCTCTTGACATTTTGCTTCTTTTTTTCTGTTCCTGGCCAGTGCACTAATCAAATTCAGCCTTGAAATTGCCCTGCTGTTGGCATAGAGCTCCCACAAACTAGTTGCTTGTATTTTAATTTAGTTTTGAAGTGATTATAGGTGTCTATTTTACCGGTAAAACTATTCAAAAGTAATCCCGGCACATTTTTGTCTTGCTAATTCTTTTCTTCAGAGTTTGGTGTGTGTCTTTAAGTTCCCTGAGAGGCCCCTTTGGTTATAGCACTTTTCTCCTAAGAAAGGCAAGATTTAGGCCATCTTCATGGTTCAGATTTAAAAAATCTCAATCTGGTCGTGTACTTTGATTTACTTCTTCCGTCTGGACTCACACTCTGTTCTCACCAGATACCCTGAACAGTCTTTCAAATTCATCAACAGCTTTTCCCATTGAGTGGTTCTTTATATAGCCTTTTATGGGACCAGAGCTGTCAATGTTTCTCTGGAATATTTGCTTTGCAAAGATTTTTTCAAAGATTACCTGCTGGATATCCCTGAAGTGGTTTACTGATGAGGGACAGTAATGGCAGCAGATTGTCCAATCCCCATGGTGTCCTCCATAATCAAAGTTGGCAGTGCAAATACAGGGCCTGTCTGTTTTTCCACTTGTGAGAAACCTTCTACAGACAGGCTGTAAACAGCTTGGGTGGTATTGGCATGACACTGTCTAACTTTTCTGCCTACTCTTTTTAGATTTTCTGCTCGTTACTCTGCTCACGTGTAGTCGTGTGTCTAAATATGTTACCCAAGGCCTTGGAAGATGGTTTTTATTCAACTTTTACATTGTTTAGTTTCAAAAATTTGGGTAAAATTTGCATGCAGAGAAATATACATATCTTTGATGTTTGATGTATAATTCAATGAACTTTGACAAATTGAATACCTTAGTCAAGATATACAACAATTTCATTACTCCAGATAATTTCCACTATTTTTATCCAATAACTCCCCACACCTCATAAGCTACTCCTGTTTTGATTTTTATCTTCAAATTCTTGAACTTTGCATAAGTCTAATCAAACAGCATGTAATCTTTCATGTTTGGCTTCCTTTGGTTATGACAATTTTGAGATTCACTGATATTATTTGGTGTACTGTGGTTTATTCTTTTCTTATTGTTGAGAAGCATTCCTTTGTGTGGATATGCCATAATTTGTTTATCCATTGTCCTATGATAGACTTTGGGTTGTTTCCAGTTTGGGGCTATTACAAAGTTATTTCAAGTTTTCTTGTGGAAGACTCTTTCGGACTTTTGTTTTAAATTCTATTGGGTAAATAAATAAGAGTGTAATTGTTGGGTCGCAGGGTAAGTATATATTTAACTTTTATAAGAAACTGCCAAAGAGTTTTCTAAAGAAATTATAGCATTTATTATTCCTGCCAGCAATGTCTGAGAGGTTCAGTTTGTCCACATTCTGACTAACATTCTGTATTATCTGTCTCACATTTCACCATTTGGAGCAGGTGTGCAGAATGTGATTCTAGTAGATTTTCATTTGCATTTCCCTAATGATGCTGAGAAAATTTTTGTATACTTTTTCACCACTTGTATATTTTCTTTTGCAAAGTGTCTAAGTCTTTTGCCCATTTTTATTCTGTTTTTCTTTTTCATTTCTATTTGTAGGAATTCTTTGAATATTCTAGATGTAAGTACTTTATCAGACCCATATATGAATTCCCTGTCTGTGGCTTGCCTATTTACTTTCTTAATGGTGTCTTTTGATGAGCTAACGTTTTACATTTTAATGAAGCTTAGTTTATCATTTTTTCTTTTATGCTATTGCTTCTCTTCATAATGCCTAAGAAAAAATTTGCCTACTCCCATGCTATGAAGATATTTATTTGCCTTTTTTTTTTTTTTTGAGATGGAGTCTTGCTCTGTCACCCAGGCTGGAGTGTAGTGGTGCAGTCTTGGCTCACTGCAACCTCTGTTTCCTGGGTTCAAGAGATTCTCCTGCCTCAGCCTCCAGAGTAGCTGGGATTACAGGCACACACCATCATGCCAGGCTAATTTTTGTATTTTTAGTAAAGACAGGGTTTCACGATGTTGGTCAGGCTGGTCTCAAACTCCTGACCTTGTGATCTGCCTGCCTCGGCCTCCCAAAGTACTGGGATTACAGGTGTGAGCCACTGTGCCTGGCTGCCTGTAACTTCTTTTTCAGAAGGTTTATAGATTTAAATTTTATTTTTAAATATAACAAAAACAATAAAAACAAAGCAAAAGCAAAATTTTAAAACCCTTTAAATTATGTGAACCCACTGAATTCCTTTAAAAATATTTAATTTTTAATTATTATAGATACATAATAGTTGTACATATCTATGGGGCACATGTGATATTTTGATACAAGCATACAATGTGCAATGATCAAATCAGGGTAATTGGGGTATCCATCACCTGAAGCATTTGTCATTTCTTTATGTTAGGGATGGTTAATGGGTACAAAATACACTTAGATAGAAGGAATAAGATCTAATGTTCAGTAACACAATAGGGCAACTATAGTTATTTCTAGTATATTTCAAAATAATGAAAAGACTGGAATTAGAATGTTCCTGAGTTCCCTCTTGAATTAATTATTGGTTATGGTGAAAGGTGTGATCTGTGTTTTCCATATGCTTTATTCATTTTAAAACACCATGTATTAAAAAAATTATATCCTCCTTGGCACCTTTATAGGGGTAGAATTTACTGTAAATCCGTGGGTCTATTTTTGAAGTCTCTTTTCTGTTCCACTGATATATTAGCCTTCCTATACATCAATACTATACTGTCTTGGTTACTATTGCTTTAGAATAAGTTTTGAAATAAGGCAGTATTAATCCCTTAACTTTGCTCTTTTTCAAATTTGTCTATTTTTATTTTTATTTTTATTTTTTTTTATATTTTATTTTATTTTATTTTTTTATTATTATACTTTAAGTTCTAGGGTACATGTGCATAACGTGCAGGTTTGTTACATATGTATACTTGTGCCATGTTGCTGTGCTGCACCCATCAACTCGTCAGCACCCATCAACTCGTCATTTACATCAGGTATAACTCCCAATGCAATCCCTCCCCCCTTCCCCCTCCCCATAATAGTCCCCGGTGTGTGATGTCCCCCTTCCCAAGTCCAAGTGATCTCATTGTTCAGTTCCCACCTATGAGTGAGAACATGCGGTGTTTGGTTTTCTGTTCTTGTGATAGTTTGCTAAGAATGATGGTTTCCAGCTGCATCCATGTCCCTACAAAGGACACAAACTCATCCTTTTTGATGGCTGCATAGTATTCCATGGTGTATATGTGCCACATTTTCTTAATCCAGTCTGTCACTGATGGACATTTGGGTTGATTCCAAGTCTTTGCTATTGTGAATAGTGCTGCAATGAACATACGTGTGCATGTGTCTTTATAGCAGCATGATTTATAATCCTTTGGGTATATCCCCAGTAATGGGATGGCTGGGTCATATGGTACATCTAGTTCTAGATCCTTGAGGAATCGCCATACTGTTTTCCATAATGGTTGAACTAGTTTCTTGGCTATTCTAGGATCTTTGAATCTCTATACACATATTATAACTGGCTTTTAACTCTCTTTAATTAAAAAAAGACTCTAATTAAAAAAAGGATTTTAATTTTAAAAATAAAACATGGGTATTGGATTTTGTCTAATGTTTTTCTGCATCTGTCTGAGATGGTAATATTTTTCCCTCCATTTTGTAAATGCAGCATATTACACTGATTGTTTCAAAGCTTAAACCAACCTTGCATTTTTAGGATTAACCTCACTTATGATGTATATTCTCTTTTTATATTGCTGGAATCAATCAATTTGCTAATAAGTAGTTTACTGATATTTCTAAGGGATTTTGACCTGCAATTTTCTTTACTTATAATGTTTCTGTCAGGTTTTGATATCACAGGTATGCTGGTCTCATTTAAACTGGTTGGAAAATAATATTTGTTCTAATTTTTGAAAAAATGTATATCAGAGTGGTATTGTTTCTTGCCTGAGGATTTGATAAAATTCACTAATAAAAATATTTATGCTGGGGTGTGTGTGTGTGTGTGTGTGTGTGTGTGTGTGTAAAGGCATTGGATTAGAAATCTAATTTCTTTAGTAGTTACAAAACATCTAATTTCCAATATCCTGTATTTTAAATTCTAGTTTTTTTAGAAGTGTGTGGTTAATTTCCAGATAGTTGGGGCTTTATAGAGATGTTAATGTTATTGATATGCAATTGAATTCTACCCTTATCAGACATCATACTGTATGATTTTAATATGTTTAATTTATTGAGACTAGTTTTATGGCCCAGCATATGGCCTATGGCATATTTTGGTGAATATTTCATGTGCACTTAAAAATAATGTGCTTTCTTTTGTTTTGGGGTAGGGTGTTTCATGAATGGTAATAAAGTCAAGGTGGTTCACAGTGTTGTTCAAATCTTCTGTAGCCTTGCTGATTTGTAACTACTTGTTCTATCAATTATTGAGAAAAGAGTATCAAAATTCCTAACAATGTGTGTTTATTTCTCCCCTCAGTTTCATCAGTTTTCGGTTTTGTATTTAGTGTATGCAATTTATATTATGTCTTCTTGAGGAGGCAAGTCTTATCATTTTGAAATGTCTCTGTTTATTTCTTGTAACACACTTTGTCTTGATGCCTGTTATTAACATACCCACATCATCTTCCTTTTTCTTGCTGTTTGTGTTGTATACCTTTTTTGAACTGCATTTTGTTATGGGGTGGCATAACAAAATACCATAGATTCAGTATCTTAAACAACCAAAATTTATTTTGTTCAAAATTCTGGAGGCTGAAAGTCCTAGATCAAGACCTGGAAGAGTTCGTTTTTTGGCGAGGGGGTCTTTTTCTCTGCAGATGGCCTCTTTTTTTGCTGTATGCTTACGTGGTAGGGGGAGATAGATCTCTGATGTCCTTTTCCCTTTATAAGGATACCAGTTCTATTGAATCAGAGCTCTATCCTTAGTACCTCATTTAACCTTAGTTACCTCCTTAAACATTCTCTTTCCAATATAGTCATGTGGTGGGGGAGGGGTTAAGGCTTCAACATATGAATTTTGTGGGACACACAATTCAGTCCATTGCACCAACCTCTTACTTTCAACCTATTTATATCTCTATATGTAAAGCATGTAGTTTGCACATAACATTCGATTGAGTCTTGATTTTTATGCAGTCTGACAGACTTTGCTTTTTACTTTGAGTGTTCAGTCCAACTATATTTAATAAAATTATTGATATGGCTAGATTTATTTCTACTATGTTTCTAATTGCTTTCTAATTTTCTAATCTGTTTTCTTTTCTATTTTGTTCTATTCCTGAGATTTAGTTTATGTATGTAAAAGATTATTTAGTGGTCTATTTTGATCCCTCTTTTGGCTTTCTAAATATATGACTTTGTATTTTTTTAGTGATTGCTCTGGAAATTACAGTATACATTCTTATCACAATTTTCCTATAGTTAACATTGTGATTTTAATATTCACATAAAATGTCAGAATCTCTCAACAATATAATTTCATTTACTTTTTTCCATCCTTCATGCTCCTGTTGTTATATATGTCACTACAATATTTATTATAATCTCTATAATGAAATGTTATTATTATTGCATTTTTGCTCTAAAAAAGAAGGTCATCAAACTTCCGTTAAGTGCCAGGTAGTAAATATTTTAGGCTTTGATGTCCATATATGTCCTGCATACATATTATTATTTTTTGTTGCTGTTTTTGATTCATTCTTATGTTTTTGTAATCTCTTAAAAATTAAAAAAATTCTTAGAATCAGGCCATACAGATACAAGCCAAGAGCTGGATTTGGCCCATGGCTTATAGTGTATTTGCCACTACTCCAAAAAGCCAGTTGTCTTTTAAAGAAATTATTGTAAGAAAAAAGATAGGTTTTTAATCTGACCACATATTTACCATATATAATTTTCTTTGTTCTTCCTGCAGATGTGAATTTAGTCTGGCATCATTTTCCTGCAGCCTGAACAACTTCTTTTAACATTTTTTATAGTGCAATCTCCTGAATTCTCTCTGATTTTAGTTACATAAAAATGTTTTTTTAATTTTATCTCATAAATTCATAAGGCTATATTAGTATTATTATATAAGAATTATTATTTTAATATATTCTTTTTAAAGGATGTATTGCTGGATATATAATTTGGGGTTGACAGTTTTCTCTTTTCTTTCTTTCTGTCTTAAAGGTACTTTTCTATTGTCTACTGTCATACACTTTTTCTGATAAGAAATCAGGCATAATTATTTATCTCTATACAAAGTTTCTTTTCTCATTTGTGGCATTCAGAATACTAAAATTCTTCCTTGCCCCTGAAATTTGCCATCTTTATTCTCAGGACTGTGAATATGATGAGATACCCTGCCCTGACTTTGTTATATTACAGGGCAAAAGATATTAGTAATCTTGATTAAGGTTACTAGTCAGTTGACTTTAAGGTAATCAATGGGGGTATTATCTGGGTAAGTCAAATGTAAGCATGTGGAAGAGGAAATCAGAGAGATTCAGTGTGAGAAAGAGTTGATTTGCCTTTGTTGGCATTGATTATGGAAGAGACCACATGAAAAGAAATGGTGATGATTTCTAGGATCAGAGAACAGCCTCTGAATGATGGGCCAAAAGGAAACAAGAATCTCAGACATGCAACCACAAGGGACTGGATTCTGTCAACAACCTGAATAAACTTGGAACAGAATTATTCCCCAAGAACCTCCAGTTAAAAGCTCAGTTCTGCCAACAGCTTGATTTTGACCTCTTGAGACTCTGAGTAGTGAACCGAGCTGAACCCACCCAGACTTCCAACCGAAAAAACTGTGAGATAATAAATGAGTATTGTTTTTAAGTTCCCATGTTTGTTGTAATTTGTTACATAGCAATAGAAAACTAATACAGTCTCTCAAGGCATTTCTCTTTATAATTGGTTTTGAGGATTGGACTATGATTGCTCAAATGTGGTTTTCTTTTTGAGGCTTCACCAAACATTTTGAATCTGTAGTTTTTGTTTTGTTAAATCAAATTTGTGAAACTGTCAGTCATTTTTTTCATCATTTTTTTTTTCACCAGACTCCTTCTCTTCTCTTTGTAGGTCTCCAGTTGTATGTATACTAGACTGCTTGATGCTTCACAGATACATAAGGCTTTTTCCTTTGTTCAGTCTTTTTCCTTTGTACTTTTCAGATTTTAATATTTTTATTAGTCTCTTCAAATTTACTAATCATCTCTTCTGCTATCTCTAATCTATTGTTAATCTCATTCAATAATTTTGTTTATTTCTGATATTGTACTTTGTAGTTATAGAATTTCCTTTTGGCTTTTTAACATTCATTTTCATTTCTCTGTGGAGATTCCTTATTTGTTCACTCACTGTGTCCATATTTTTCTTTAAATCCTTGGACATATTTGTTAAAGATTTTATCTGCAAATTTTAACTTCTGGGCCATCTTGTAGCCTGTGTGCATTGGCTTTTTTGTTGATTATGCATCTCAATTTTCTCCTTTTTAAGCTACATAATCATTTACAAAATTTGATATTGTTTATTGTGAAAGATGCAGATTCTAGATTATTCTGTCTTCTTAAAGAACATTCCGTTTTATTCTGGAAGACAGTTAAATTATTGTTAGATTCTTTAGAGCTTCTCAGGCTAGGCTTATTGTTTGTTAAGATGGGATTCTTTAGGTTTTGTCTTTAGTTCTTAGTCCTAGAGTACGGCCCTTACTCAAAGGTGTGGATTTTACTTGTGAGCATGGCTTTTCTGGGATATGTACTGAATGATGAAAGATCTCAGTATAGTTTACTGTGGTTTGGCTGGAGCACCAGTATCTCTTAGATTTGCATTACCTGTGCTAACTGTTCTATCCATTGTAGCTCTGCTATCCCTGTTCAGCTCTCAGTCTCACATAAGCTACTTTCTATGAAGCCTCAGATTGTCTAGGCTTGTGCATGCACAGCCAAGTCTTTGGCCAAAACTCATAGAGATGCCTCACAGGGATTTGGGCCACCCCTTGCATAGCTCCCTACATTCTGGTACCCTGCACCACACTATGTCACTTCAGTATGTCTGAACTCTGATCATCGCTCCACCCTTCTTTCTTTATACTACCCCTCCAGAAATTGCTCTCAGGCAAAAATGCCAGAAAATATGGAGCTCAGTTCATGTGATTTCCTTCTCTAAAGCATTACTGTCTTGGGCTACCTATTTCATATAGTTTTTCTAGTAATATAGTTATTTTTGGTGGGGAGGCAAGTCTGGTACCAGTTACCACATCATGATTAGAATCAGAAATTCTAATATTTGTTTCAATGGTATTTGAACCTTCTCAGAACATTGCCATTATTTTCTCTATAAACTAAGGAGTATCCAAGATGTAGGTCATAGAGTTGCACAGCTATTAAACAGCATCTATAAATAAATATGTATACCAAGAGTTATTGAATGACCAAATAAATAAAATTTCTCATCATTTGTCAGGTTTCTTCACCATGAAGTTACTCTTTTCCCCTCCTTACCATTCTGTACTCTGGAAAGAAATCAGTATACACAGCCCACACTTAAGGAGTGTGGAGTTATGCTTCACCTTCTTGGGAGTGGTTTATCTACGTAAATTATTTAGTCATTCCGCATGGGAAATTTGTCTCTTCTCCCACATTTAATTGTATATTAAATCATTTATTTATGTTAGTGTAGACTCATGGATATTTAAGTTTGGATTGTAATATAATATATTTTGTTTTATTGCTCAATTTGCTTCAGCTTTGGCCACTGGCAGTTCTTTCAGCTGGCTCCTCTGTTCCATCTGTGTGTGTGTGTGTGTGTGTGTGTGTGATGTTTTTAGTACTTTCTTACTTTCTGACACTAAAAGATGCTATGCTCCAGGCTCAACTTGCTCCAGCTTTGGCCATTGGAGCTCTTTCAGTTGGCTCCTGTCTTCCAGCATTGAATGTGTGTGTGCTGAGTTCTTACTTTCTGACTTCTGAATTCTTACCACAATATGCTCTATGCTCATCTTATATATTCCCCTCCCTAGTAGTACAATCAGCTGTTTCTCAAAGAAGATCTGTCTTTTTGTTGCAGAATGGTATTAGAAACCAAAATCTGGGCTCTAAGTGTGCTCATTGCTACTGTACTTGTTTCCAGACCATCTCACCTGACAGAAAAAGAAAATATATGTGTGTGTACTAACACATGTATAAACACACATCTGTAAATACTTCTATATGCAACCATATGTGTGTATATTAAACTAAAAATGATTTCATATTGATATCTTCAACCCTAATTTATTGCAACATGGATCATTCTCCCTCTTCTCCTTCCCTATCTGTAAATTTTCCCTTCAACAGTAAGATACCTGGTTCCCACTACCTGCCATTTGCAAAATTGTTAAATTTCATTATATATGGATAGCAGTAGTAGAATGGTTAACCCATACTTCCAAGCCAAACAACTTTTTTAACTGGAATATTGTGGTTACATACAGTTTCTGTTGCCTTCAGTTTCATACATTCCTCTTATTTCCAAAGTCATTTTGATCAGCACTTTCCCACCTATTTCCTCCAGAGTGGTTGTTTCCTACATTTGTAATAAAGTTAGATGTTCTGTCGTGTTCTCAGATCACTCCACCCCTTAAATTATTTTTCAATTACATACATTAATTCACTATTTGTGTGGTGAAATTCTATAGTACTTGCCTTGTGCCAAGTACTCACCATTATAGTATCATAATAGTTTCACAGCCCTGCAAAATCCCCTGTGCTTCATTTATTCAACCCTCCTTCTCTCTCCCTAAATACCTGGTAACCATTGATCTTTCTATTACCTCTATAGTTTTGCCCTTTCCAGGATGTCATATAAATAGAATCATATAATACAGAGCCTTTCACTTAGCAACATGCATTTAAAATTCTACATGTCTTATTATATCACCCATTTTTAATGTATGTAGGTATAATAGATCATTGAAACCTAAATTTAGTTTAAAATGTGCCTGAATTTGTTGTGGGTTTAAAAAATATTTGTAATCAATGAATACTAAAAGTATAACTACTATCATGTAGTGGTCAATGTTTTTTTAAATATTTACTTTAAAATAAGTCCTTTGTATTTGAAAAGGCTGAAGAACATGGCTCTATTAGTAGTACATCAGCAGCTGTTGTTCCTTTCCCAAGTTAGTTAAGGCCTAATTTATTAACTAGATTTCTGAGGAATTTTCAAATTTAAGATGCAAGCAATCAACTAGCAGTTATGATAATATGGGTTTTATGATAATGTTTCTTGGTTTTTCTAGATTATACATTTTTGAATTTTCCACTGGCCCAATAGAGTGGAAGTCATGTGGCTCTGAATCTAACATTTCCCAGTTGTGTGGTCTTTAAAGAAGGCAATTATTCATTCTGAGCCTCAGTTTTCTCACTAAATAATAACAAAACAAATCTTATCAGAGCACATAAAAGGTAATGGGAGGGAGTCAGAATAAACTAACAAGTGACACACAAAGAACAAATATAGATGAAGAGGTGAATGTCAGCAACAGATGAGTTTGAGGAAGCATGAAACAAGGGTGGCAGAAATTCAGAGGATAGGAGCAAATGCAGCTTGTGATTCTCCAACAATCTCTTATTTTAGGTTGGTGCAAAAGTTATTGCAGTTTTACTATTCTGTTGGCAAAACCGAAATTACTTTTGTACCAAACTAATAGTTTGAAGTTCAGTTTTAACTGGATGTTGCTTAAGTATGAAATCCTTTAAAACATTCTTATCTCTATGTTGGTGCTCACTACTCAGGAATTGATATTTTCTGTTTGAGAAGACACATGATGTAAACAAAGGGACATTGGTCATGTACTCACTTCTTAATTGAGTCCTTGCCCTCCCATATAATTGTTCTGTGGCTTATTCAGTTTCTTTCATGCCATTAATGTTCAATTTTTTTCATCAGTGAATTGGGAATAATATCTACTTCATAGGGTATCATAAAGTTAAGACAGAACTGGGGAAAAGACTTTTGTGAACTCTAAAGAATCTAGCATTTTTATCTACTTGCTTCCCCTCTAGGCAAAGGAGAAGTGGAATGGTTTGAAGAAATAGTATTTGAAAAGGGAGAGTGATAACTAGTGATAACTACAGGCATATATTCAGATAAGAGTAACAGATTAAATTATTGAGATATGTGCATGTGGGTGGGTATGTGTGGATTGTGAGTGATGTCTGTAATGAGAATTTATACAATTAGAAAAATCTAGATCATTGATTTAATTTTCACTTTTCAACATGTTAGTACTACCCACAATAGAAATCAGAGAGATAATTTAGTATCATTCATCAAATTAAAGATGACTATTAATTTATCTCTCAGCCCATCATTTATTAAACTATAACAACTACCACTTCTTTTAACCTTTTACCATATATTTCATATTGAAATTCTTTAATATTTCTATAAGACTTCCCAGTTTTATAAATTCCTCCAATTATTTGGAAACTTAGATTAGCTTATCTCATAGTCTAATAAAAAGAAGATATGTTCATTGAGAATGGTATATGCAGTTGGGATTTAGAATGATTGTAAGCAGCTTAAATGCATTTTATTCTGGAAAATGTTATAGAACTAGTCAGTCCAATACGGCTGATCGGTTTTGATTAAAATAGAAAATGGAATAAGAAATTAATATGTTCTAACTTATCTTTTTGAAGGATAATAAAATGTTTTGAACAATTATGTCTCAGAAGGTTATCCTGGTAAAGAATAAAAACACAGGACTTTGAGGTAAAGAGACAAGTGTTTCCCTTGTATCTGGGCAAGAAAGGCCCCTGATTTAGGCCTCCATATTTTGCAAGCTCCAACTCTAACCTTACTCTCTCTATCTATGGTTAGTTGTCTTCAGGGCCAATGGTGTGTGTGTGCATCCAGAAGCAGCACCCATCTCACTCACCACTACCACTAGACCATTCTCTGGGTAATGGATATCTTGAAATACACTTAAGAAATACACTTAAGAGTCATGAATCAGCTTGTTGACCTGAGAAGACCTCTTTCCTGGACCTAGGAGCCCAAAAGGTGGCCAAGAGAGTGAGAGAAGTAGAGAGATGGGACTCAGACTTGCCTAGACTGCTAGCTGCATTATCTACACGTATGTCTGTGAGGCCTAGAGTGGCAGGAGTTGGAGCCAGGGGTGAAAAAATATGGTAGGCTGCAGAGCAGAGACTGGGTACCAGGGTCTGACTCTCTGCATGCACTTTAAGGAGTCTAAAGACTTACTTCAAACTTAGCCTTCCACATCATAATGATGTATGTTTGTCAAAGTAGGAGTTGTGAAAATAAGAAAATCAAAATCTAAGCTGTTGGAACTCTAAAATATTTTGAGCCCTAAGGGACTGTGATTATGGAATCCAAGTCATGTAAACAGGCAGCTATAACCTAGACAGCTGTGATCTTTGTTTCTCTGATTACAGATTAGCTTTTTTCCTTACCTACATTGTTGTATAAAATGTCATGACTAAAGGGTGCCAGTCATAAATGACTGAAGGGCGTAAAATGTTGTAGATGATTAAAGGGTCTCCTTCCCTCTAAAATGTTAATCTTCATTAAAGATTAACTTCTCTCCTTCCTCTCTCACATCAAGATTTCATGACTATCACACTGTCTAGGATGAAATGTTAAATCACTCTTTTAAATTAGAAAGAAAATTAAAATAAGCTGCACAGAAAAGAAAACAAACTGTAGCTAATTAAATTGTCGTAAGTCAAAAACTACTCTTGTATAGAAAATGTTATAATCCTTCTAAATTTCTTCATGTTCTGCTTATATAAGCAAGGTCTGAAGTTTTTTTTTGTTTTTTTTTTGTTTTTTGTGAGACAGAGTCTTGCTCTGTCACCTAAACTGGAGTGCAGTGGTTCAATCTCGGCTCACTGCAATCTCCGCCTCCTGTGTTCAGGCAATTCTCCTGCCTCAGCCTCCCAAGTAGCTGGGACTACAGGCATGCGCCACCACACCCAGCTAATGTTTTTGTATTTTTAGTACAGACGGGGTTTCACCATGTTGGTCAGGCTGGTCTCGAACTCCTTACCTCAAATGATCCATCTGCCTCAGCCTCCCAAAGTTCTGGAATTACAGGTGTGAGCCACCATGCCCAGCCAGTCTTAACTTTTAACTTTGGAGCACTAATTCTATTTCTCTGCAGTTTGTCTTTCCTGGATGGCCATTCCTATCTTTTTGCCTGAATAAATGTTTTAAAACTGGATTCTGACTCTTTCAATTATTTCTGGTTGAAAAAGTGGTGACTCAGATGGAATCCAAAGTTGGCCCTTTCCTTTGAATCCTGTTGCTTCGTTAATCAGCACCTGGTACCTGCAGAACTGTTTCTGTCCAACTGTCTTTCACCAGAGTTTACGGGAGCTCTTAGTGGAACTCCTCTCTGGTTTTTAATGTCCCTGGCTTAGGTGAGACCCAGACTTTATTCAAGCAATGTGATTCTATGCTCAACAGGGCTGGCATTGAACCTCCACTGCTTTAAGAAAGGAATTTTGTTTGTTATTTCTCTGGAGATGCTGCTGTTAGCAGGTTTATGGTTTCACTTTTCTTTGAGGTTAAGGTTTTGTTCACCTTACTTGCTAAAATTTGCAACATTTTCTTTCTTTCAAAACCTGGTTAAAGATAAAACTGTTTCTCTTTAATAGGAGGGAATAAATGTCTCTGGCTTAAGCAGGAATGAGAGTTTCAAATTGGCCAGGTTTTGAAGTTTGGTTCAAATTGGCATATTTAAATTCTTCTTTTGAGTGACTGAAGATCTATTTTAAAAAAAAACAAAAACAAAAACAAAACAAAAAAAAAACCTTTATGAGAATGTGATAAGTACCCAAGATGAAAGGACGATGATTCTCCGGGCCAGAAAGCACCTTAAATGACTAAGGTCTTGTGAGAGTGTCAGAGTTTATAGCTCCTGACAAGCATTAGTCCCTTAGGGAATCCCCAAAGAGGGACATATAGGAAGATACCCCACAAAAAGGGCTAATCTCCCAGTGCTTTGAGTGCCCAGAATTCCTGGGTTTCACCACAGCATGTAGGAGAGGAGAACCAACCCAAGGGTGACACTTGGAGAGCTATTCCCATAAGCAGTACATTTAATCCAAAACATCTTTCCCTTTCAGCTTTTTGGTCACTTAAAAAGAGAATATAAATTGTAGGCAATCAGCCATCTAAAACCAAGTCTTCCTTAAGGAGAGATCTGCCTTTACAAACTCCAGCTAGATTCATATGCAATACTTATGATGTCACCTCTTGTAATTAATTTTTAAAATGGTCTCATATAACCTGTGATGAACCTAAATTATTATAGCAAAGTTGAGGTACCTTTGAAATACCTAAACTATTAATAACTTATTTGCATGCTTAATTAGAAAAAGCTGGCTCTAAGATAAAACAAAATAATCGTGAGAGTTATTTCCAGTGGTATTTGGAAGCATCCAAAGAAGGTTCTAATAAAGTTACTTCTTTGTGGAGGAAAAATGAAAGATTGTTTAAAACAATTTCTCTATTTTAAAAGCTTCTGGAAGTCTCTCCTCCTCCCTTAGAAGCTTCTCCTCCCCATCCTCAGCTCCCCTTTCTGTTTACCCTGTACCATCTGAGTTACTTTACCCTCATCTGCCTTCCCTTCCTCCTTCCCTGCCTCTGCTGTTCTGGCTCAGTTTCATGAACAGCCAATGCCTGGTAGTGGGGCAAGGAGGGACCTGCCTAACTTTATCAACCATGGTCAAAGGTAGAATTTGAGGGCGTAGTTAAGGAATTTCCTGACATTCATCAGTGCTCTATTGGCTTTGCTAAACAATTTGAACTAAATGTTCAAGCTTATGACCCTGGCTATTTGAATTTATATCAACTAGTTCACGTGTTAGTTTTAGAAAGTAAGACTAAAGATTGGATAGATAAGGGCCCCTGGAGAAATCTCCTAGAGGATTCCCATAAATGTTCAGAAGAATACCACAGTGGTGCTCGTGAAACTGCAAAGATTCTGCTTACAGCCCTGCCTTTAGTCTTCCAAAAGGTAGTTGACTGGCATAAAATACAACAGTGTTGACAAAATCCAGATGAGTTGGTAATGTCATATTTTGAAAGCTTTGAAAAGATGTTTACACAATATTCAGGCTTATCTGAGGCAAGTTATGCTAATCGTCAGAATGATTAACTCCTCAATTCTAGCTTTATAAATGAGCTAAATGAAGAATTAGCACTAATAATAAAGAGAAAATGAACTAATTGAGCCATTTCCCTCATTCTGGGGACACATTGCTGAACTCACATCATACTCAACATTTCTTAGTTAGTAGATTGGTTTCACATAAGGTCCTGCTTCTTTTAGCTCCTCACATCATTATCTCTAGGTGTAACCATCTAACCCATGCAACTGTATTGCCTTAATTTTTAGATAAGATGACGCATGACTCCATAACCCTACCTGATCAACTTCTTTCTTTCAGATCGCACCTATGAGAAACCTTCCCCTACCTTACCAATACTGATATTGTTAGGTTTACAGATGGATCTTACTGAAAGGATAAATCTGGAGTCTACAGAACTGGATACACCATAGTTTCTTTAACTGAAGAGTTAGAAAGTACCTGTATTCTGAAAGCCATCTCAACTCAATAAACAGAATTAATAACATTAAGTAGGCCCTATCGATTGGCAAAAGGAATATCTGCTAATATTTATACAGACAGTAGATACACTTTTGGAATAGCCCATTATTTTTGGAATATTATGGAAACAAAGAGGGCTATTAACCTCTTTGGGACAATCCATAAAAAATAGACATCTTATTTCACAACTACTGAAAGCCATATTGCCAAAATCACTGGCTGTTATTCAAATTCCAGATCATTCCAAATCAGATACTCCAGAAAGCAGAGGAAAACAGCCGACTGAAAAGGTAGTGAAGAGAACTGCTCCAAACACATCTAAACAGGAACACCAACCTATAGTAACTTTTCAAAACGCACCCGAAGTTGATGTAAAATCAATTTAATACAGTGCCCCAAAGTCAGAGCAGTAAGTCTGGAAAACAAAAGGGGGAAAATACTCCCCAGAAGGTGAGGTATTTAATGGGCAAAATGACTTGCCCATACTTCCTGCTGAATTGCAGTTATCATTTTTAACTTCTGTGCATGATCTAACTCACTGGAGTCTTGACAAAAAGGTTGCTTAAAGAAAACGATATTATTGGAAACCTTTTTTGACTACAGCTTGTAAGGTATATAATTGCTGTCATATTTGCCAAAGTATAATCCAAGAAAACCATTAGGTGATTCCTAAGGACACTTTTCTTTACCTGAGGCCCCCTTTGAAATATGGCAACTAGATTTTATTCAGCTGCCACCCTCACAAGGCTACAAATATGTCCTGGTAATGATTTGCATATATTCTCATTTGGATAGAGGTATTTCCATACAGAAAAGCAACAGCATTAGCAGTAAGGAAAATACTTTTAGAAAAAATTATTCTGAACCTGAGGATTTCCTCTGGAACTTCATAGTGACAGACACTGACTTCACTGGAAAAATCATTCAATTAATGTGTAGAATCTGACCTATTTCCCAACATTTTCATTGTGCTTATTAACCCCAGTCATCTGGATTAGTAGAATATACAAACGAGATAATTAAAACCCAACTACCAAAATTAACTGAGGCTTTTAAAATTTGGGGGCCAAAAGCTCCTTTATTGATTTTGCTAAACCTAAGATCCACTCTTCAATAGACACTAGTTATCTCCATTTGAAGTTATAAGAGGTAGACTTAGGGAGAAAAAAAAATCTCCTGGAAATTGTGCCTCCTTATTAGTAAAAGGAGATATATTCACCTATTTTAATGGTTTTAAGAAACAAGTAACTAAAAAATATGAGTTGGTAAAAGAATCCTTTCACAGTAAGCATGCAGACACAAAAATCTGAAGATCCATGGGCTTCAACCTGGACCCTTTGTCTATTGGAAATGACATCTCTTCAAGGACTCTCTCCAACCAAGATAAAATGGACCTTACCAGGTATTCTTTACTAATCCTTGTGCTTCTAAACTAGAAGGCATAGACTCTTGGATTCACATCTCTCATCATAAGAAAGTTGAACCTACTAGACTGGCCAGATGATCTTCAAAGTAAGATAAGTGACGCTGGGATGAGATAAAGACATCAGAGGTGGTGAGAAAGCTGACATCAGGGTCAGCTTTCCCAAGAGCCTGGATTACACCTGTTTTTAAAAGAATGCTTAATAGTATCAATTGATAATAGATGGGAAAAGTTCTCTTTTATAAACTCCCACTAAACTTCTTTCTTTTCATCCTAGTTGTCATGTCTTGGTACTACCATCACTAGCTGTTTTCCATAAAGCAAACCTCTTTTGTAGTGGGTTCAAGACTATACTAGTAGATTACAAAAGGATGCTTGTTGGGTCTGCAGCCTCATGCCCCTGTCCAGTAGTTCTGGCCTTTTATGGTAGGTATCTCCTTTCCAAGGACAAGGTTGGATAGAATATCAGGAATATATTTGTGTTTCTCAACAACGGTCATTGGTTCTTAACACTAATATGGCTAAAGATAATGTACATCACTGGCCTATAAATAATACAGAATAAAGTGCATGGGAAGAGGTTCTCAGTAGAAGAAATTAATTTATTAGCTTTAACACTGATGCTTCCCCAGTTGAGAAATAAGATAACTCAATGTCAAGATGGTATAACACAAATCTGGCATGTTTTAATCTGGCTTACTTTCTCCTTTGGTCAGCATAAGTCAACCAACCTCTTTACGTTGGGAAAAGAGAAATCATACCAAAGATACCTGGTCCAATTGCACCAGAGATATGGATCCCCAAAACATGGTATATCCACACCATTATATTACAAAGTACTGATTGACATGCCACAGAAAGGGCACGATGACTATTTATTGATTAGCTCCAAGTGGAACATATTGGCAGTGTGGCACTAACCTATGGCCAAGATTACTCTCAGATAGTTAAGAGGATGTTCCCTGGGTTATGCTTGGGCACAAAGTTGACATACCCTGTAAAAACTTGCAAATGTTCCTCATTTACAGTCTTATTGGGTTCATTCTGTGTTCCGTTGGTATGATTTTTTAGCTTCCATTTTTGTACCACAACTGGATTTTGATCATGTCATTTGGCATGTAAAGGTCATAACCAATTATACACAAAACCCTAAATGGTGGGCATGTGGATATTTCATTTTTAAACAAGAAAGTTATTCTTATGAGAAAGGCTGTATTGCAGAACTGTATGGCTCTAGACATAGTCACTGCAGCCCAAGAGGGAACTTGCCTTATCATAAAAACTGAACTTTATGTCTATATCCCAGATAAATCAAATAATATCACTAAATTAATTACTGGTATGAAAACCCAAATAACCCAACTTTCATATCTAAAATCTTCTCTAAACAACTCCCTAGGTCGCTAAATTGGATCCTGAGGAAATTGGTGGCAAAGCTGTTACTTATTCTAGGAATTATAATTGCATGTGTGTTTTGGCCTGTTTGTGTCAACACTGTTGTTACAGCATTTGTTTACAGTGGAGCCAATGTATGCTGAAAAGACTAAAATAATGGTTTCCCAAAGAATTGCATTAATTGAAGATAGAGCTGTTTAGCCTGACTCAGGCCACAGAGTTAACTTCCTTCATGTCGCTTTAAATTCAGCCTAAAGTCCATCAGCTTCATATCTTGTCCAATCATCCCTTGCCATGGGACATGATATCCTAGCAATGAGGCTTCCTAGTAATGTGAGACTAAAATTCCTGAACATAAAAGAACCATTGAATTCATCTACGATAGTTTCTTCAAAAGATCTTGATGAATGGGAAAAAATGTGAAAATAAGTAATTCGAACACCTAAACTGTTGGAACTTTAAAATATTTTGAGCTTTAAGGGAATGTGATTATGGGACCTGGGTCATGTAAACTGGCAGCTGTAACCTAGACAGCTACAGTCTTTATTTTTCTGATTACAGGTTAGCCTTCTTCCTTACCTACATTATTGTGTAAATGTCATAAATGACTAAAGGGTGCCAGGGAAGACCACTTCCCTCTTAAATGTCAATCTTCATTATAGATTAGCTACTCTTTCCTCTCTCACACAAAGACTTCATGACTATCACATTGTTTAGGATGGAATGCTAAATACACTCTTAAATTAGAAAGAAAAGGAAAACAAGCTGTAAAAAAAAAAAAGAGAAAATAAACTGGACAGAAAAGAAAACAAACTTTAATTATATTGTTGTTAGTCATCAACCAGCCTTCTATAAACTATGTTATAATCCTTCTAAGTGTCTTCGTTTTCTGTGTATAGTAGTAAGAACTTAACTTTTTAACTTTGGAGCACTGACCCCATTTCTGTGGAGTCCATGCTTCCCAAATTGCTATTCCCAGCTTTTCGCTTGAATTAAATTCTTTAAAACTAGATTCCGATCTTTCAATTATTTCAGGTTGACAAAGTACAGAACATATTTTATTTAACAGTTTGTTAGTTTGATTGATAACTTTTAAGTATTTAGACATATGGTATGTGAGTTTCCATATGTACTCTTGCCTTGAGTCTAGAATATATTAAGGACAACCTGGAAGTGACCCAAGCTTTAGTTCTGGCCCTTCCACCAACCAACCCATAAACTTGAAAAAATGACTTGAAATCCTTGGGTTCTACTTTTTATATTTGTACAAGAAAGTGGCTGATTTAGTTTCAATACTATTTCTGTCACTTATTAGCTGTGTAACATTGAGCACATTGCCTAAAGTTCCTAGTCTTAGTCTTAAATCTATGAAATTTAAGGTTTAGATTAGGTGACTATTTGATAGGTTGTTTTAGTTCTATTCTAGGGAGACTTATTTTTTATTAGACAAGTTGCAGACACTTTGTGAGAAGAAGGAAACATATTATTAGAGTAATGGCTAAGGTTAGTAAAAGTTAACCTGCTTTGAGTTGAGTTCCTTCTTTCCTGCAGCACCCTCTTGGCGGGTTCGTAGTCATCTGAAAGCTCAGTTTTGTTCTAACTTAAGTTAAAATTATGACTGAAAAATGTGGTTGAAGGTTAACAATCAATTAAATGGTAATTACAGTTATTTGTTTTAAAAGTTCAGGTAATATTTTATACCATGAATCTGTTGGATGACAGTTGATATGGATTAATCAGCAACCTGCCTTCTCTTTGATCATGACTCAAATCTGCTCTGGACAGGAGTTATAATAAGGAAATAATTATGAGCCATTCCCTTGGAGTGGTGCACTTGGAGCCGTTTGGATAAAAAACCTCTCTCAGTGCATAGTGGAGCTCTTGTTGTTGTTATGTAGGAAAATCAGATTAATTGTCCCAGTTCATTTCCTAAAGCACAGAGAGCAGCACCTGGTCAGTCACATCAGTTCTTTGTTGCCCTTTGTTACACGTCGATTGCCCATGAGGCAAAGGTTGTTATGTTACCTTTTGTTTTACAAGGCATGGGGACAGCCAGTGATGTTCACTGGGCTATGAGTTGCGCTGGAAACTGTTCTTCTGAACACAGTAGAGAGAGAGCCTAAGAAAAACTCACTCGCTGGGCAGTACTGTTTTCTCAGACGGCGTGTTTTTCAGCTATTGACAGCAACTTCAAATTTTCTCTATACCATTTATTTCACCTTTAAAGTGAGGATTTACTTCTACTTCATGGAAAAATTGTGATGCATAAGCATGATTAACAGCAACATTTTCCTTAGTAATCCTATTTACATAAAAGCTATCAGATGAGACTGCTTGTCTCTAATGAAGAGGTTGCCCTCCCCCTCCCATTTTGGACCTCAAAACCAGATAAAACATCATTCAAAAAATTAGACATTTGATTAATAAATATTGGTGACTAGAATGTCACAGTAAATAAATTCTATGTGACTTCTTTGTAACATCTATAATTCTGATTTAAAAGAAGGGAAAACAATTACAATGATATATGTTACTCAAGGTCAATCCTTAAAATATTACTTTATCACAACTTCAGAAGCAAAGAATTATAACTTTAATTGTACCAGTAGAGAAAATGCCCACACATCCATATTTAAAAACTAATGAGAATGTTGTTCACCTCATTGCTTGGCCAGAGGTTTAGTGGGGGATGGGAGGTAGACTTGAATTAAATAGAGTGTTCATTTGAAGGTAAATTGAGAGATTTTTCAGCCTACTCAAGTTTAATTAAAAATAAATGTGGAAAATTGTTTTAAAAGATTGTACACAGTGATTATCTCAAATTGCCATGGGAAATACAGAAATGCCTCATTAAAAAACACATTTAGACATTTTTTAAAAATATATAAACTCCATCATTTATATTCTAGCTTAGAAAAACCTCCTCACTTCTAAAAAAAAAAATACAAGCCAAAATATGTCATCATCATTTTTATGTATCCCAGAATATTATGTGTATGTGTTAAGATGATTTTGGTGCACAACATCACAAAAATCATTTTAAAGGGAAACTGCAATGCTTTTGCAAAAATAAAACAAGATCACAGAATGAATAAAGGATTACTGAATTATCTATAGAAGTGAAACCAGCAATAAAATGAAGTCAAACCTGGGAAACTTCAAAAAATTAGACTGGGTAAGAGTCATGATACTGCTCAACTGTGCAATTTTTTGGCATCAGGCAGAGGTTATATTCCATCTTAGAGTCCTAAACTGTGTTTGTATGATACTTAGATATCTTGATTTTTTTTTAACTTCAATGATACTTGATTGAAAAAGATAAATTTTGCTGATATTTCTGTCATTCAGTTGAATAATAGTTTTATGTTGTACAACCATATCACAAAATGACACAAATTCAGGCTTTCCTTAAAAGTCATAAAGAAATGCCTAGTTACCTTCTGCTTTTTCCTTTCTGATCCTGAAGAGACACGAGCACCTCATATGTTTGTTGCTGATGGTTAAAGATGTAAGCAAGGAGTTAGGGAGTGAACATCATGTGGAAGATCTATCAATATTTTAAGACATGGAGTAATTTGGTCAACATTTTCAAAAATGTAATTTCAAAAATGTAAATATATTTTGTTGGTTTAAAAAGAAAATATATCAATATTATTAATGTTGTTAATATCTTTAGAATCAAGCATGAATAATCATCAGTGCAGAGAAAATACAGGTACTATACAACCAAATTATTATTAATAATTATATTGCTTCTTTTTAGTTGTGTTTTTGGTGATGGTTACTTTTTATGTGCCAGACATTTTACCTATGACATATTTCCTTCTTGAAATTCTCAAAATTGTCACAGTATATGATGAATATAATATGCATACACATGTGCTATGATTTTAATGTTTGCCCTCTCCAAAACTCACATTGAAATTTAATTTTTATTCTGATGGTATTAAAAGGTGAGAACTTCAAGAGGTGATTAGACAGAGTTTTACTCTAATGGGTGGGTTAATGCTTTTAAAAAGAGGCTTTCAGCCGGGCGTGTTGGCTCACGCCTGTAATCCCAGCACTTTGGGAGGTCGAGGCAGGCAGATCACCTGAGGTCGGGAGTTTGAGACCAATCTGACCAACATGGAGATACTCCATCTCTACTAAAAATACAAAAAATTAGCTGGGTGTGGTGGCGCATGCCTGTAATCCCAGCTACTTGGGAGGCTGAGGCAGGAGAATCACTTGAACCCAGGAGGAGGAGATTACAGTGAGCCGAGATCACACCACTGCACAGCCTGGGCAACAAAAGCAAAACTCAGTCTCAAAAAAAAAAAAAAAGGGGGGGGGGACTTTCAGGAGTGGATTCACTCCTTTTTGCTATTCCACTCTTGCCATGTGAGGAGCAGTGTTTCTGTCCTCTGGAAGATACAGTGTTCAAAGTGCCATCTTGGAAGTGGACATTGGGTCCTCACTAGACACCAAATCCATCAGTGCCTTGATCTCAGACTTTCTAGCCTCTAGAACAGTGAGAAATCAATTTCAGTTCTTTATAAATTTCCTAGTTTCAAGTATTATAACAGCACAAAACAAAACAGACTAAAACATGAAACCGAGAAGTATTAATCACTAAAAAGATATTTTCTTCTTAGGTAGAACTATGTGTAGACAATTTGATCACTAGCATGGCATTTACAAGCAATTATTGTCTTTCGTATCATTATGTGTTAAGGTTTAGTGGAACTCCAAAGCAGTAGAAAATTTTGGAAACTAGCAAAATATATTATTTCATTTATGATCCTTGGAAATTCTATGGTAGGGGTTATATTGGTCCTGGAGTATTATTTGTGTAGCCAACTTAGACTCCTCAGGCAAGTTGTCTGCTCCGTGGAGTTTACCTGAGGCACATTTTGCTTTCAAGTATTTATAGACAGTTAACACCTGCCAGTCCTAGTTAACTACTTGGCTAACATCTTATATTGCTTCAGTGAACTCAAGACTTTCTAAAGGCTAAAGCCTAAAAGGTAGAATTGAAATTGAAGTATCTCCTTATGTTATCTATGGTGGAGAATGTTTTAGCTCAGCAAGATTTGCTGTGATTGGGGTGTTGCTTTCAGCCAAAGTGACAAATGCTGGGCCCGGTATATCATATTTGGAGGCAGAGCTGGAGGATGGACAAAAGAGAAGTGACTGTGAATCATCGGGAATGCATTCCTCTCTGCAAACATGTGGCTTTCTCTTTCAACCAAATCATCTATAAAATATACATTCACTAAAAAGAATAAAAGGAAAAGGAAATATCTTTTAAAATATTTAAAGGGCATGAGAAAACTAGGCAAGGAAGATCTGAATAAACACCCACTTATCAGGAGTTCTTAATTGGGGAATATCCAAACCATCAGACAGCAAGGGCCTCTTTGCGCAACTCAGCTCTTCCTGAATCGATGATTCATGGTACACTATGGGCTGACTTGATTGGCAAACGTTAAAAATCTGACAATATCAAGTGCTGGTGAGGATGTGAATCAACAGATTTCTCATACACTATTGGCAGGAGTGTAAACAGGTAGAACCACATTGGATAGTAGTATACAAAAGAAAATACAATGAAAGCATTGTACATGTCTTAGTATGAGTACATTAATAATGAAATGGACTTGAAGATAGATTTGAGCAAGAATTGTGAGATAATCATGTGTGAGGGAGATGAGCAGAAAGTCTTTAAGATAGCTAAATCTTCATCTTTTTTTTTTTTTTTTTTTGAGACAGAGTCTCGCTCTGTGCCCCAGGCTGGAGTGCAGTGGCGCAATCTCAGCTCACTGCAAGCTCCGCCTCCCGGGTTCACGCCATTCTCCTGCCTCAGCCTCCCGAGTAGCTGGGACTACAGGCGCCCGCCACCGCGCCCGGCTAATTTTTTGTATTTTTAATAGAGACGGGGTTTCACCGTGGTCTCGATCTCCTGACCTTGTGATCCGCCCGCCTCGGCCTCCCAAAGTGCTGGGATTACAGGTGTGAGCCACCGCGCCCGGCCAAATCTTCATCTTTTATATGATGATAAATTATAGACATTCTCTGAAAATTGAAAAATACAAATAAGAGTATATAAGCATGTTATTCAGAAATATGAAGGAAAATAGAAACGCTGAATGTGACTTTTTCCAGAAACTGGGGATGAGGCTTTGGAAGATTCAGGGGCAGGGAAATGATATTTTTTAACTCTAAGACTTGCAGGATTGTTTGACTTTCGGAGTTATGTGCATGTGTGTAATTTTGATAATAATAAAAATAATGATTTTAAAAGAAGCAAAGTTGTGAATTAATATGATTGAATTCTAAAGCCTTCCACTAGAACACTGGTTCTCTAGCAAAAAGGATCATGTTGTTTTCTAAGTTTCAATTAGGAAGATTAAAGAAGCATAAAAGTAAATAAGCAGCTAAAGAAATAATATTGAGGGAAACCAGGAGGCCAATCTAGGAAATCTTTAGTAACAAAATGGCTGCATCACTTAGCAGTTCATCTGGCTCAGGATTTGCTCTCAGGATCCTGGTGAAAGGGATCAGGGGCCTTTTCCCCTTTGTTTGGAAGCAGAGAGAACTGTCACACTATGTGCCCTTCTCAAGAGTTCAAAATAGTGAAGCAGACATTTGGGCACATTTAGTGGGTAGAAATACCCTTCTTCAGGGCATATGTGATGGAACAAAGTCCCAGGGAAAGCTCAAAGAATCTTTTAATAGAATTGGCAGACATGAACAAGCACAGCAAATATGGAGCACTTCATTTTACAGAGTAATGGTTAGTCACTTCTCAGAAGTTTCTAATGAAACCTTGATGAGTGGCTATTGCATTTTCTGGCTGACAAATATGGAGACAGAAAAAAAGTACATGGGAAGAAGAACATTTTTTACCCATTGGATGCTGCATATATCCATGCCTTAGGACTAAGCACAATCAAAGACTCCCAAAGGAATACAAAATGGAAAGCTGGAGAACTTCCAGAATCTGAGAAAAGGATAGAGGAATCACAGGAGAGAAGAGAAGGGGAAGAGGAGAGCAGATGGAAGGAGATAATGATTTAGACCTGCAACAGGTCTCTTGAGGTCCTTGAGAAAGTTTCAGGAAGAAGTATCTAAAAATAATGTGCAGATCTTTTTGGATAATATCAGACACTACCTGAGGGAGCTAGGAGGCAGCAGAAATGGGATTTGTGTGATGTTTCTTCCAGAGGCTGCTACCTTAGGAAGAATGGACTAATATCTATGAATGATTCTTTGTGAAACACACATATCATCTTGCATTTGGAATGTTAGAGAAGACAACTCATTCTTCCATGCCAGGCTGGGGCTTTAAATAAGACAATTTTGCTTTGTTCTGCAATAAAATAAGCCTCTAATGACTTTGAGATGACAAAATAATATGTGACAATGCTTCGCTGAATGAATGGCAACATGGGAAAAAGAGAAAACAAATGACTGCTAGCACTTCTGCCTCCCAGCAGGTCCCTATTCCTCCCACCTCTTCTCCTCCTTCTAGCATTAGAGCTGTTTCTAGGAAAGGCAACACTAACTCCTGCTCTGAAACCCTTGATATTACAACTAAATGGAAACTGCATAGCAATGCAATGCTCCCTCATTCCCCTGTCCCAGCATCGTGTCAATTTCCTCCACAGCTTGCGTTCTAGATGTTCTTAACTTAGCATCCTGGGACCAGCCCACTTTCTGTGTAAGATATCATTTGTACTTTTGTTTCAAAGCCAAACTCAATACCACTTCTTTTCTGGTGCTTTTTTTTCACTTCCTCAGGCAGAGTTCATTACTTTTGGTGCAATATCCCTGTGGATGACTATAATACCATTACATGTATATAATTGCATTGTGATTATCTATTTATGCATATATTTCTCCCACTAATTTGAGTTCCTCAAAGATAGAAAACATATTTGATTTATTAATTTTTTGGTCCCCAGTATATTCCACAGTCCCTGACGCCAGCAAGATGCCTCGTATAAGTTTGCTGAAGTTATTAACGAATGCATGAGAAATGGAGATTTTTCACATCAAAGGATGAGAAGGATGCTACAAAGTATTCTAAGTGCTTGACTGTAAATCATAGTCAATATGGAAAAAGTTCTCATTTTGTTCTGCTGCTTTTAGTCCCAATTCATTAGATATTTGTCTTTGTGTCTGTCCCAGTAATTCTTGTGGCTGAATGTCCTTTGTTTCTATTACAACCATATTGTGTTTGGTGGGTAACAGGCAAACATTTCCAACTGTGCTTTTCAGAGAGGGATAAGGAAGCCCAGTCCTGAAGAACAGAACAAAATAAGGGAGAGTGGGAGAAGATAGAATTAAATCAAATACAAAGAAAATTGCCATTGCGAGCATTTTATATTAACCTTTTAAAATGATGGATTATCCATTCTGAGCACAAATATATCAATCAGGGGAAATTATAGAGGCAAGGGATATGACAGCAGCTGTGTGGTTTGCGTAATGATTCTGGACTCCCAACATTTCTCAGCTTGGTAGTACAGAGGATGAGGACTAGGAATTATGTGAGGTTGTGAGAAGAATACAAATGTCTCACATACCAAGGAAAAAGAAAGAACCTAAAGATGAAGGCTTCAAAAAGTTGCTGGTAAAATGGCTTCTTCCGGATTATTGAAAGAGTTATTTACACTACATCACAACATTTCAATATCTGAGGCATTCCAAATTTGGGACTTTATTATCCCATCCTTCAAAAAATACATAAATTAGCTATTCTTTGTTCTTAGACAAAGAATATATACATATATGTTATATATGTACATATGTATATATGTATACACTTATTGAATACACATGCTAATATTTAAGGTGTGACAAAGCACTGCAACTGAACACCAAGGAGAACTGAGAATTGACTATTGGTAAATGTTTAGAAAACCTTCTTTCTACAATTATTTATGCTTATTTCTGTCTAACACAATGTTTGGTGTGTATCTGGTTTTCCACATATGTTGAAATTAATTTGTGGTGTTTGGACAGAAGAGTAAGCATAAAAAATAAGCTCTTTAAACTTAAATTCATATCTGGTGTTTTGAGACCTCCAAATTTGTTTTTCCACCTTTTTAAAAAACAAACTCAGAATATGTTTGCTAAGAAAATCTGCAACTAAAAAATAATGCAGAAGTTGCAGTTAAGTCCCAGGCTGATGACAAGAGCAGGCCGCAGGTGAGACCATCAAAGGAGCTGGAAGGCAGTGTGATCACACCCATGAGGCAGTACTTGATATTTTGGTTAATCTTCAAGTATAATAGCAGGAAAATCTCAAACAACAGAGTGATAAATAAAGCAAGAATTGTTTTCCTCCCTTAATAGTTAACTGTTGATAATATGCACACAATATATAGTTGCATTCTGATCTAAGTGATTATTAGTCATTCATTCGATGGGCAATTTCTGAGCACCTTTTAGCCAGGACTTTCTGCTGTAGATGCATGGAATACTTCAGCAAATAAAACAAATATCTATGCCTTCAAAGAGCTTACAATGTCGTGGACAATATAATTTCTAAAGAGTCAGATCTTTGCAATAACCAGAATATTTAAAAATGCTCTTTTAAAAAAATTGCATTGTATTCCCCTCTTCTCAATTACCAGTCTACCTATTTTTTTGAAGTTAAAAGCTCAAAAATGCCAGAGACCACGTGAAATATACATTTATCATAAAGTTAAAATATATATTTTTAAATTTTAAACATGACATTAACGTTTCCCGTCAAAGGGTGCAATCTTCTGCTAAACCCGTATTTATGTCAGATCCCAATTACTCCTTAAAGTGGGAGAAGAACTGTAATAATTTACTCATATTTTTGTATTGAGAAAATAACCTGTTCAGGAAGAATTTTTTTAATCTTATTGGTCACAGAGCATAGGACAATTACAAGCTTACTCCTCTTCTAGAGAGATGAAAATTAGATGAACTATTATTTGTGGTTAATACTGTATTAACTTGTCCAAGGAGTGGAAAATAAAAACATCACCGCATAGAAAAATCAAGTACTGTCCATTTCAATGTCGCTACTCAAAGGCTAGATATTTGGCTAAGAAATGTGGCTTATCATACAAAAGCTTGCATTAATTAATTAGTGGAGATAATATGGAACAAACAGCCTTTAAATATTTGACTTTTTTAAAATACTCATCACTGAAAACCTTTTAAGGACAGGAAATCTAGGATTATTTTCATGGGTCTTTCTCCATAAAATTTTAGCACTCAAGAGTTTGTACAGAGTATATATAGGTTTCAGAATAGACCCTTATTGTAGAGTTTTGAAAATATTAGCAATAATTACTATTGATTAAAACCTGATTATATAGCATGAGTAAGCTGGAAACTATGTGCCAGTTACTTCATTTCATACTCCCCACAACCTTATGAGGTGGATTTTTTTTTTTTTTTTTTTTTTTTTTTTTTTAAGACGGAGTCGAAGTCTCACTCTGTCGCCCAGGCTGGAGTGCAGTGGCGCGATCTCGGCTCACTGCAAGCTCCGCCTTCTGGGTTCACGCCATTCACCTGCTTCAGCCTCCCGAGTAGCTGGGACTACAGGCGCCCACCACCACGCCTGGCTGGGATTTTTTGTGTTTTTAGTAGAGACGGGGTTTCACCCTGTTAGCCAGGATGGTCTCGATCTCCTGACCTCGTGATCCGTCTGCCTGGGCTTACCAAAGTGCTGGGATTACAGAGGTGGATCTTGATAGATACATTTTACAAATTAGGGATTCAAAGCTCAGAGATTATGTGAGTACCAAGACATGATTCAAATCTCGGTCTAACTCCAAATTTCATGCATTTGCCACCAAAAAGCTGATTGTCAAGCCAAGAGTGTACATAAATTTTTAAGGGACTGGAAGACTTACTAGGGTTTCAAGTATTTTCAACACATTTTATGTGTGTGTATGTATGTATGTGTGTGTATGTGTCTGTGTGTGTATATATATGTATATCTCCTGTGTTAACATATATATTTGTGTTAACAAATGTGTGTATATATATCCTGTGTTAACAAATACATATATATGTGTATACTGTGTTAACACAGGAAAGCAAATATAACATACATTCAGTATATTCTGTGTAAAAGACTATATTCTGGCCACCAGATCATAAATAAGAATACAAAAATATAAATTCATAAGAATGCTTAATAAAGTATTTCATGAAATAAATTCATTGCAGATCAAAGAAAGGTAAAATGCTCTAAAGTTGAACCCATTGGTCAGGCCCGGTGACTCACACCTGTAATTCCAGCACTTTGGGAGGCCCAGGCAGGCAGATCACTTGAGGCCAGGAGTTTGAGACCACCCTGGCCAACATGGAGAAACCCAGTCTCCACTAAAAATACAAAAAAAAAAAAAAAAAAAAAAAATTAGCCAGGTGTGGTGGTGAGTGCCTGTAATTCCAGTTACTCGGGAGGCTGAGGCACGAGAATCACTTGAACCCGGGAGGCAGAGGTTGCAGTGAGCCAAGATGGCACCACTGCACTCCTGCCTGGGCAGCAGAGTGAGACTCTGTCTCAGAAAATAACAGCAACGACAAAAAAGTAACCCAAAGTTGAACCCATTAACATATTACCCTTTTAAAACTAATATTGTTTGGCTCTATAGTGTGCATACAGTAAATGGAAGGTAGAGGGTTTGGCAAAAAAAATACCAACAGGCATGCATTTCTGGACTACATGATTTTGTGCTTGATGGTTTAGGTGTCTACTGTATATTTCCTTTAAAGAAAATCTTATTTTCTAACATAAAACCTCAGCAGGCCTGCACTTAGCTAACAAGGGGAAAACTCTGTCACCGTTTTCCATAATACATTCATGAAGGGATTTGAAACAACCAAGAGTTACTGCAGAGAAAAATGAAAAAATGTTGTTTGCTGGTATTTTTTAAAATAAACACAAAGGTTCAAGCACTATAGCCATTAAGCTCTTTGTAGGCAACATAAACACTGGCTTATTTCTGACCTCCTATAATCCTTAAATCAAGCCCAGCCTTCATTTTCTGTTGTAATTTTTCCTGCAGTACCCTGGATACCAGGAGCTCATGAGTCAGGATCACCAGTCTGGAGTCTCAGCTGGATTCCTGCAGTAGCAATATTGGGGCTAAGGCTTCATTTTATCTCTCCTGGTTGAGAAATATTACATAATATCTACCTTCTTTTCTACTCTGCTTGGTCTCCAGAGTGGTCCTTTTCTTTGGGGGAAAAAGTGTCATTTCTTCTTAGGTTTTTGTTTTTGTTTTTGTTTTTTTTTCCCTCAGAAAAGGAAAGAGCATATCCGGGGAGGATGTGGTTGACATATTTGTCGTCCATGTGAACAAGTGGAAGGAAATGCTTTTCAAGTCATGGTTTTATTTATCCAAGGTCTCCTGGGATATTATAACAGAGCACGTGATCATCGTGCTCAAAGGAACCTCGAGGGAGCCATCTACTCCCTGCCTCTCGACAGGCTACTTGTAAACCACTGCACAAAAAGATGCAAATGGAGCTGTGTAATGGTTCTGGGGATGAAGTTTTCACTTCTCTTCGTCCTCCTCAGTCAAGACATTTGCCTTGTTTTGCCTGAAATCCTTTCTGCCATCATCAAATAACTTAAAAACAAAAACAAAACAAAACAAAAACTGTGCTCTCAATAGAGAGACAAAAACCACCAACTACTATCATCTGAGTAAAATCCTCTCTGGTTATTTTTAAATACTATAATAGCACAATGAACCTGATGCACCAGGAAGAGGCAGTTTCCTAAATGGATATGGAAGCCTTGAAGAGAATGATGGATCGGCGAATGTTACTCTACTGGGTCCATTTACACCATTACAACAGGCCCCATAATCACGGGTGACCAGTGCAAACTCACAGCTGAACACAAGGCCAGAGAGGCTTTACTCCCACCTAAGGTCCTGAGCCAGCAATGAAGGCACACAATAGATGCTCACTACTAACAAAGGCTATCAACCCCAGTGATACTGAGACTCATTTATAGAGAGATAGATATTGGTAGGGCGGGTGGGAAAGAAGGCAAAGCTAACCTGAAACATCTATGAGCAGACATTATGAGGCAAGGATTATTTTTTATGTTTTGAGTGTTACTTGTCAGTGCTTAATACCTATTAAATAAGAATAAGAATTAATACTTACCTATAGCACAGTGTTGATTTGGGCCTTAATTGAGTGATGTTTGTAGAGCTCTGTAGGTGAAAGCTGAAGTGCATAGTATGTGCAAAGCATTTTTTTGAAATATAATTTTAATTAGTTAAAATTTAAGATTTAGTTTCTCTTGATAAGAATAATTTCAGGAGGAGTGTGGGCAAAGCACTTAATCTTTAATCTGGACCTTAGTTTTTCCATATGTAATGCAAGAAGGTTGAAATAGATGATCTCTAAGGTCCCTTTTAGCTCTAACATTCTGTGATTCTAATTAACTGTACAGATGGAGACTGATAGAATTTTGGATCTGGAAGAGATTCTAGAGTGGATTATATAAAATTGTTCTTCTGACAATCACAGAGGCATTTAAAAATGATTTCATTTATTGAATGCTTATTATGTGCCAGGCATGAGAAAAACCACCTTCAAATATTCTCTCATATGCATCTCTGTAAAGTTCTGTGAGGTAGGCACAGGAAACTGAGGCTCAGGAAAACTAAGTAAGTTGCATAAGAACAGACAGAAAATGACAGAACAGAAGCTCAAACCCAGTTCTCTCTGACTCCAGAATCTATGCTCTGTACCATGATTAAGCTGCATTTGGCGTGGCTTCTCCATGATCTCTGTGCCTGGGGAAAATCTAAACTTGCCCTAACACACCACCTAGTCACCCCAGGCCTTTCCTGCTTTCCCTCAGCTCAGAGCCAGGATTCTTTTCATTTCAGAGAACCTACTCTCTTATAAGTGAGAAAGGAGAGCCTTATTTTTCCTTAGTGTTTATGCACCGACATCTGTCAGGCAGAATAAGACAAGTGACTAGTTATAACACAATAGATTTTTCTTTGGAGCTTTAGCTGGGTTAACATGGTATTCTAAATTCCTGCTTCCTTGCAAGAGCCCAGTAGCTTTACACAAGCCACTGAGGTGTAGGGCATTCTCCTTCACTATGGACTGACTAGCAAGGATCTCTCCAACAGGCACTTGCCTCTCTTTCTCCCCTCGTCCCTTTGTTCCTTTGCCCACTATGCAAGCAATTAGTACAACTGAATCCTTAATAAGCCAATGTAGTCCAGCCCACATAGCTATTTTGCCCCTAATAAATCAATTAATTCAGCTCACATTGAGGGGACTGTCATGTTTACAATATCACACTCAGTGTCTATATATTTCTGCAAAAAGTAAGACGGTAAGGAGTATTTTTATAATGAAATTTCATTTTTCTCTTTGTGGTAGAGAGATTGTGTGATGTGCTGCTGCTGCTGCTGCTAGGACTTCCTTGTCTTAACCAGAGGCTTGAGAAAATGACTTAGCAGACATTTATGAGACGTGTTTCATGGAGTTGGAGTGAACGTGCAAAAAAGTTCAAAGAGCTTTGTTTATATTGGGTGCCAGAGATTTGAACAAGGAGCGAACAACCCTTTTGTGGTAGCAGCTCTCGGTGCTTTCTCCACAATCCTATAGGGTTAGGTGGATCCCAGTAAAGGTCCTAGTAGCTAAAACTTATCTTCAAATTACCTTTAGTTGGTAGGAATTATGACTACATACTCAGTCTTTTGATTTTTCCAACCATCTTAGCAAGGTGAAGTTTCATCTTACTAAGTTAAGATTTGAAACCTTGGTGCCAAATATTCCCCTAGCACTACCCTATAATGAAGAAAGTTTAGGACTCGCACATACAAAGTGGATTTAAAGAGTTTTCTCAATAAGTAGCACTGATGGATCAATAATGGGGTGTGGTTGCTCACATAGTCCATTGGTCAAATACCTAGACTGAAAGGCTGATGGCAATACATTTCTCTCCATTTTCTAGATAATTAGGCTCAGTACAGGGAGCCCAGAGACTCCTATTTTAAGGAAAATAACGTCAAACCTTAATGTATTCTGGGGAGAGTATCAAAATGGTGGATGAAGACAGGTGCAGTGGCTCATGCCTACAATCCCAGTGTTTTGGGAGGCCAAGGTGGAAGGGTTGCTTGAGGCCATGAGTTCAAGATGATCTGGGCAACAAAGTGAGACCCCTTCTCTGCAAATTTTTTCTAAAAAAAATTAGCCAGGAGGCTGGGCACCGTGGCTCACGTCTGTAATCCCAGCACTTTGGGAGGCCAAGGTGGGTGGATCACAAAGTCAAAACATTGAGACCATCCTGGCCAACATGGTGAAACCCTATGTCTACTAAAAATACAAAAATTAGCTGGGTGTGATGGTGTGCACCTGTAGTCCTAGCTACTATGGAGGCTGAGGCAGGATAATGTATTGAACCCGGGAGGCGGAGGTTGCAGTGAGCCGAATTCGTGCCACTGCACTCCAGCCTGGTGACAAAGCGAGATTCTGTCTCAAATAAAAAAAAAAAAAAAAAAAAAAATTAACCAGGCATAATGGCATGTAGTCTCCTAGCTACTCAGGAGCCTGAAGCTGGAGGACTGCATGAGCCCAAGACTTCAAGGTTACAGTGAGCTATGATCCTGCTACTGGCACTCCAGCCTGGGCAACAGAGTCAGACCCTGTCTTAGACAAAAAAAAAAAAATAGTGAGTAGATTAGAAATTCTACCAAATGAGTAATAGTGGAGGGATAGTGACTTGTTTAGAAAGAAGAAGGTTTGTTTGGGGCAGAGAGTCCCTGCCCTGGGAAAGGTGAAGCAATATTGAATGACTTCAAGTATTTCAGCCCTTTCATGTGGAAGAAAGATCAAACTCATTCAGTGTGACCCTAGAGATAAAACTAGGGTCAATGAGTGTAAACAAGAGAGAGCCAGATTATAGTGAAGTATAATGATATGCTTTCTAATAGCTCCAGCTGTGCAGACATAGGAGACACTAAGTTCTCCATCTCTAGAGACAAGTAAGCAGGGATCGAGTGTCCAGGCTGCAGGAATATTATAGGGTTAGGTTTGGTGGGAAGGGGTGGGAAACTACTCATATTTAGTTTCTTTCAATGAAAGAAGGGTCACCATTCTATAGTTTATCTCCTCACTAGAAATATAAGCCATAGTTGTTTGAATTTCCCGAAAAACAGCTTGAGCTTAATAAAAAGAATGAGAAATCCAAGGGCTGCCACAGTGGCAAGCCCAGGCTTTGATTGCTGCTGCAGGAACCCACCCTCCATGCTGATCTCTGCACTGCGGCTGTCAATTTCCCCTCACTTGGCAAAAGCCTAAAAACCAGGGCCTGTATAGCATGACATGGCACCAAATATTGGACTACTCTTTGTCTCTCAAAGAGTTGTTTTCCCAGATACTGCTCAGAAAATTTGCATTCAGGCTGTCAAGCTAGGTAAGGCAATAGCCTTGGGTAAGTTTGGGTTACTTGTTAGAAAAGACATTCATGTGGGAGTACCATGGAATAGCTCTTTTTTCATAACCTCTTCAACTAATTCAAAAGTTAGAGTAAGGCTCTATTACTAGGTAGACCAAGGCACATGGTACAAATTTATAAAAGACACACCCAACATTATGCATCCAGAATAAGAAGCTTTTTCCCTTCTGAGAATACTAATGATTTTATTTTGCCTTCCTTTAGTTTTGAACCACTATCCTTAGCTAAAAGGTGAATTAAATTGCCCGTGTTCAGCTCTTTGTTCAAGCAAATAAATGAAACCTCTTTGTGAATTCTATTGTTAACATAAAAACCTAATTTTGAATTCTTAGTTACATTTAACATCTTACTACAGATAACATTGTAACTATTAATTAGTCGTATTCCTTTTATATTTCAATTGAAATAAAGATAAAAAATTGCAGATTACACAAAGGAATTTGTAATCTTGGAAATATTAAGAAGGTTTTCCCTGGAAGCTAAGTTTAATAAAGATCTGTGGCCTTTTATGTTGTAAGTAGAATAACATGATTGCAACTTAAATCCTCTCTCTTTTTTTTTTTTTTTTTCAGATTGAGAAAAATTTTGCCTCTTTGAATAGGTTGTATTATTTACCTATGCCAAGTTATGCTGCAGTAATGAATGACTCCAAAACATCTGTCACTTAAAGCAACAAATGTTTATTACTTATCCCCATTACCCATTCCCTGTGGGGTAGCCCATCTGGAAGATCTCTGCTCCAGCTCCTACTTATTCAGTGATGCAGGTGGATTGAGGAACGGCAATGTGGGACCGCAGAACTCAGGGCAAAGCATTGTCACTTCCATTCATATTCCACTGGCCAAACCGAGTCATTGGTGTGAGATCAGTCAGTGGGGTAGGAAGGTAGAGGGCTAGAAGCATCATAGGGAGACTTAAAATGTGCCAAAAGTCATTGTGATTAGATATATCCTGGAAACATTTTGTTTCATCTGCTTTGCTCTTTCTCAACTACTTGACTGATTTGATCGATCTCACGATTTTGCCAAGCCACCAATATTTCATCATTTGTTACTGGGTCCTCAGCCTTTGGCAACCTCAGATTATTTGCCTGCAAAATGACGGTTTAATAAGCTATCACTGTGAATAACTAGGGAATGTGGTACTGCGCAAGGTTTTATCTTTTCCCTAAAGTACAAAAACACAGTACTGCACAAAGCCCCTACCTGTATTTTTCTTATTAATACTTCATAGTAAATGACGATTAATTCAGGTTACTATAAATTACAGTGGAGCATCTAAACTACTATGGAATTACCGCTTGTAGCCACATGAATACCTGGAGGGTTGCTGGAGAGTAATGTGATTATCACAAGCAACACCAGAGGAAATAATGTAATGTATTGCCTACTATAAAATGCTATCCCATTTTTTAAGAACCTTGGCAGGTTGAAAGAAGTTATTTTGAAGTTAGTTTATTCAATTAAAAAATTATCTCACCATTTCCTCCTTTCCTTCCTCAACCTTAAGACCTTTAACAAGCCAGCAAGTAAAGCTTGCTGAGGACTTTCTTGAAGAGAAAGTTTTTAGACTTAGCCAGGATAGCTCTATTCTGGATAGCATTTATAAGGTTCCCGTCCGAGAATTTGTGATTGCTTACTTTGAAGTAATTTAATTTGAAATTTAAATTAAGGTAGGTAGATAGATAAATGAAAAGAGGGCAGAAGGGAGGGAGGGATGAAGGAAGAAAAAGAGAAGGAAAAGGAGTATGGGATCAAGAGAGTGAGACTGTGTGATCAGAGAGCTACAAGATTATCTTTCCTGGATTTATCAAAGCACAGAAGATTACAGGGATGCCAGGTGCTGTATGAAACAGATTATTTTCTTCCATTAGAAAGTCATACCAGTTGACAGATGTTACTTAAGTAAAATATTAAGTAGCTCTTAATTTCTCACTATAACCCCTGAAGTGGGAATGGTCTGTTCTCTTCTTTGGCCATCCCACTAACCTGAAAACATTGGAATGGTATATAAGTAGGTACGTGGGTTGCTGAGGGCTCTAATGTTGGTGGTTGCTAGTTTGTTCTCTGGGTTCTTATTCTTTGCCTGAATGCCTAGAATAGAATCTTAACTCCCTTTGAAACAATTTGTTCTCAGGAGGCATAGCATTCATATAGTATCTACTTTTTCAAATTTCAAGGCACCACTGTGCATTTTCTACCACCTAGCTGTTTGCATATTATATTCACCCCAAAATGCTCTTTTGAATTAAAACATAATAAAACAAAAATTAGGGAAATGGCTCAATATGAAAAAGCAAGCCAATACGTTCATGGTCTCACCAATGAATTACAATTTCACAATTTTAAATGCAATTTGTGATTTCTTTCCATATCTAACCACTAAAATACCCTCAGGAGTTAAGAGAACAGAGAAAATACATATAGTATATCATCATTACTGTCTTTTAGTTTCTTACCTGAAAATTCAGGTGCCTCCTTGGAACTTCCCTATTGCTGAAACATTTCACATATTCAGCCTCCGAACTGTTAATAATTCTATTATCAGCTGCATGCCAGTAATTTAATTCCAGACACACACTGAAGGGAGAGAAGATGGAACTTGCTGGCAGATTTGTACACAGAATGTTAGAGAAAGGGAAGAGTCAAGGATGGCTCCAAGGTTGCCTGGCATATGGGTGAACAGTGGTATCTTTACTTAAATGGGGGACATTGTGGAGAAGCTGGGTGTAGGGTAGAGGAATATCAATAATTCTTTTTTGGACATGTTAAGTTTGAGATGTTGAATGGACAATTGGACATGCAAGTCAGAAACTCAAAGAAGAGGCTGGGGTTAGAGATCTGCCAGAATAAAGATGCTACTCACTGGGATGAGACTGGATGACTTTACATAGGAGAGACTGTAGAATTGAAGAAAGGAGGACTTTGGACCAAAGGAATGAAGAGTCAATGAAAGAGACGGGAAAGGAGCATTCTGGTAGATAGGGAAGAATGACTTCAAAAAAGGAGACAATGGAAATATGTCTTCCAAGAAGTTTTGTGAAAAGTGGACCAGTGAAATGGGAGAAGCAGGAAGGGAAACCTGGTGTTATGGGGAGGCTGTTTTTTAAGATGAGAGATATACAATGTTTGGATGCTGATGAAATCATCCAATAGAAGAAACTAAAAATAAAGGAGAAATCAGGAATGAATGTGGGAGCACATATTTTGCATATTTAAGAGGGGATGGAAATCCAATGACAAGTGACAGGATTGGTCTTAATAGAAGAGACACTTCATCCATTGTGATAGGAAGAAGACAGGGTATATGGTGAGAGATGCAGGAGGGATGCGGAGGATGAGGATGTAGACTTCTGGTTGCTTCTAGTTTCTAAGTAAACTATTAAACATATTTTATCAGCTGAGACTAGACTGAAGATTGGGGAGCTGGAGAAAGAGCAAATGGTTGAAATAGTTGCGAGAGGTGAACTGACTTCCGACAAGAAGTCAGTTAAAATAAGACTCCTGGGACAGGTGTGCTAGCTCATGCCTGTAATCCCAGCACTTTGGGAGGCCAAGGTGGGTGGATAACTTGAGGTCAGGAGTTGGAAACCAGCCTGGCCAACACAGTGAAACCCTGTCTCTACTTGAACTTTCCATGTTTAGCTGTTCTTGGTGGCTCATGCCTGTAGTCACAGGATTGTTGCAAGAGATTTCAAACAGATACTCTCCTCCAGCCTTTCGCCTTATTGATTTGTGATCCACACTGTTACCAGAATGATTTTTAAGATGTAAACACACTAGTCCTCTATTTAAAAACTTTAATTGTCTCCAAATATCCTCGAGAACAAAGTCCAAAACCATTAAATGACAAAATAATAATGATAATGAGGCCCAGAGTGCCAAATTCTGCTAAGCATAATTAATCCTCAAACAGCTTTCTGCTGTAGGAATAAATTTTTAACTAAGGTTAGTGTAATATTATGTCTAATGAGAGACTCTACGTGGTAGATGAAGATATGAAAGAACAAAAATATTAAGTAACTTGAAAAGCTATGGTACTGAAGCTTGGAGAGCCAGGGTTTGAGATCATCAATGGTCTGGTCTGATTCAGAGCATTGCTCTTAATTGATTCCATAATATTTCACACCACTGTCTGAGTATAAGGCTTGCCATGGCCCCACACTTGCTTGCCATTTAAGGCTTGTCTCCTGTCACACCTTTCTCTTGTCCCCTTAGACTGATCTTGTATAAAATCTTGTTTCATGACTCTCTGCCTGTACTTATGCATCTACCTGGGCTTTAAATGCTTTTCCTGCATATCCCTCCTTCTCTACAACTCCGTATGCCACCCACCTAACATCCATTCCTTGCTTGGACAACTGTCATGTATCATTTTCAAACTTACCTCTTTTTGCATGCCTCTGGGCAGAATTAATCTTTTTTTCCAACGCGCATTCAATCTTCTATTATTATACCACATTGTTTTGTTACACTTCTTCATTTATCTGTTGATGTATCTATTACAGACTGAATTGTGTTCTCTCCCAAATTTATATGTTGAAGTTCTGAGCCCCAGTACCTCAGAATGTGACTGATACAGTTTGTATATTTGTCCCTGCCCAAATATCATGTTGAAATGTAATCTCCAGTATTAGAGGTGGGGCCTGGTGGGAAGTGATTGGATCATGGGGGCAAATTTCTTAGGAATAGCTTAGCACCATCCCCTTGGTGCTGTCTTCATGTTAGTGAGTGACTTCTAGGATGATCTGGCTGTTTAAAAGTCTGCTCTCTCTCTTATTCCTGCTCTGGCCATGTGAAAATCCTGTTCTTTCTTTGCCTTCTGCCATGATTAAAGATTCCTGAGGCTTCCCTAGAAGCCAAGCAGATGCTGGCACTGTGCTTCTTGTACAGCCTGCAGAACCTTGAGCCAATTAAACCTATTTTCTTTACAAATTACACAGCCTCATGTATTTATTTATAGCAATGCAAGAACTGTCTAACACAGAAAATTGATACTGAGGAGTGGGACATTTCGGTATAAAGATACCCAAAAATGTGGAAGCAGCTTTGGAACTGGGTAATAGGTGGAGGTTAAAAGAGTTTGGAGGGCTTGATGGAAGTTGTGCAACTTCCTAGAGACTGATTAAATGGTTGTGACTAAAATGCTGATAGTGATATGGTCAGTGAAGTCCAGGCTAATGAAATCTCAGATGGAAATGAGGAACTTATTGGGAACTAAAGTAAATGTTACCCATGTTACCCAAAGAACTTGGCTACATTCTGTTCATGCCCCAGGGATCTGTGGAAGGTTGAACTTGAGAGTGATGACTTAGGGTATTTGGCAGAAGAAATTTCTAAGCAGCAAAGCATTCAGGATGTAACCTGACTGCTTCTAAAAGCCTCTGCACAGATGTAGAAGCAAAGAAATGACTTAAAGTTGGAAATTATATTTAAACAGGAAGCAGAGTGTAAAGATTTGGAAAAGTTGCAGCTTAGCCACGTGGCAAGGAAAGAACAAGCATTTTTAGGAGAAGAATGTATGCAGGTTGTACAGGAACCACTTGCTAGAGAGATTTGCATAACCAAAAAAGAGCCAAGTGTGAATAGCCAAGACAATGGGAAAAAGGCCTCAAAGGCATTTCAGGTACCTTTGCTGCCCTGCATAGTCTCAGGACACTGCTTCCAACATCCTGGTTGCTCCAGCTCCAGCCTCAGCTCAGAGAGGTCCAGTTACAGCTTGGTCCACAGCTCCAGAGGGTGCAAGCTGTAAGACTTGGTGGCTTCCATGTGGTGTTAAGCCTGAGAGTGCACATACTGCAAGGGCTGAGGCTTGGCAGTCTCCACCTAGATTTCAGAAGATATATGAGAAAGCCTGGGTATCCAGGCAGAAGCCTACTGCAGGGGCAGAGTTCCCACAGAGAATCTTTACTAGGGCAATCTTTTTAGATTACTAAGTCTCAGGTATTTCTTTACTAGCAATACAACAGCCTAATACAGTGACTGTATTTGAAGATAAAGTTTTTAAAGAGATAATCAAAATAAAGTGAGGTGTATAATCTAATCTAACTGGTATCCTTATAAGAAGAGGAAATGTGGACACACAAAGAGACATTGAGACATTAGAAAAGTGGTCATATGTGGAGAAAAGAGACCACATGACAACACAGCAAGAAGCTAGACATCTGCAAACCAAGGAGAGAGATCTTGGAAGAAACCTCCAGAAATACAAGAAAATGAATTTCTCTTGTTTAAACAACTAAATATGTGCTATTTTGTTATGACAGTCCTGGGAAACTAATACAGTCTCTATATTTACTACCAGCCTTCAGGATAAGAAAAAACCCTTTTTTTTGTTTGTTTTTTGTTTTTTTTGTTTTTGAGACAGAGTCTTGCTGTCGCCAGGCTCGAGTGCAGTGGCACAATTTTGGCTCATTGCAACCTCCGCCTCCTGGATTCAAGTGATTCCCCTGCTTCAGCCTCTTGAATAGCTGGGATTACAGGCACGGGCCACCATGCCCAGCTAATTTATTATATTTTAGTAAAGGTGGGATTTCACCAAGTTGGCCAGGATGGTCTCAATCTCCTGACCTCGTGATCTGCCCACCTTGGCCTCCCAAAGTGCTAGGATTACAGGCGTGAGCCACCACGCCTGGCCCAGCATAAGAACTAATCTTATTTTCCTCTTTAGACCTCAGGAGTCTTATTCAGCAGCCCCCCTCCAACCTCCATACAATTTTTAAAATCTGACTAATGTTACAAATATCTAGGATTCTTTACCAGAAGAATGAAAGAACAGGTGAGAATCAGTGTTTGCTCACAGGGATAAATTATGTTTCTCCCCAATGTGGATTGGACTACATTTAAAATTCAAAGGTCAAAAGTTAGTTATTTTGTATCATTTATTTATTTTCACCATCCAAATCTCTTTCTTCACATGTTTTTGGGGATAATTGTTGGGTGGTAAGAAATTTGGCAGTGCTTGTAGCAAATAAGTAGAACTCTAGTGACTTAATTGGCAAAAAATATAAACTGGTGTCCAAACTTCTTGACTGAGGGCTTCAAAGTTATCACATTTGAACATGCTCCTTTCAGAGTGACACTGACTAAGGCATCATTATACTTTCAAATTAGGTGTAATCAGAAGTTGAGCTCCTTCCTCAGGTTTCTGAGTGTGGCCAGGACTGGCGCTCTCTTTTCCCTCTTAAATTCCTCCTTTTCTTAACGAAAATAAATGTGTTTACATGGGCAGACACTTTCAAGTTTTCTCAGTTCTAGTTAAAACATTTCAATTTAATGTTGCCATACTTTAGCAAACAGCAACACAGCCAGGCAGGATGTGATGAATGAAGCCACCTAAATATTTTCTGTAAACTACCTTTACATGTAAAACCAGCATCATGTGCATTAAAGGGATCCCATGCCTTGCAGACAGAACTGTAATTTCAATTGACTTACATTCTGTGGTTAAGAACGTGACTTCTGACCAGCCTGGGCAACATAGTGAGATCCTATCTCTACAAAAATTAAAAAATTAGCCAGCAGGGGTTGCATGCCTGTAGTCCCAGCAATTTGAAAGGCTGAGGCAGAAGAATTGCTTGAGCCTGAAAGTTCGTGGCTGAAGTGAGCTATGATTGCACCATGGCACCCCAGCCTGGGTAACAGTGTGAGACCCTGCCTCTAAGAAATAAAAATAACAAAGAAATAAACAACAAATGAAAACAAAAGAAAATGACCTCTTACCAAATGATTATTTCAGCTTCTAGAATGGCCCCAGTTCCTGGCTAGTGAGGAAAACAACAATCTCACTTTTGCACTTTGTAGGCTGACACATCTTACTAAACCCTGAGGACCTTTAACCGACTTGAATTGGGTGTGAACCACTTTTGTCATTACATGGTGAGAGGTCACCATTTGCCATAACTTTATTTTCCCTTAATGTTTTATCTAACGTCACAGGACTTTGTTTCTTCATGAGGAAATTTCTGAAGGGGTTTGATAAGTGTAGAATGACCTGAAATAGCTCCATAAGCATGCTTTTTGAAATGACTAAAGGAGATTTTGACTCCCCACCCCACAAGAGATTGAATTAGGGCTAGAAAGAAGAGTATGCTGATGCAGGAAAACCTTTTCTGTCCCAATAAGCCATTAGTCTGCACTTCCAAGCCTCCCAGAGCACCCAAGTGCTAACAAGCAATGACAACCTTAAGACCTTCTTGCCTCCCCATTTCTTTTCAGCAGATCCTTCTACATGCTCTGTCTTTTATTTTCTGGTCTTCTATTAAAGATTTCTATACAAATCTTTATACTGCAATGTTATTTCCAACTTTAAAAAATGTTTATTAGAGAGTCACAATTCCATATGCATCAGAGTCTAATTCCTCATATTCCCAATTCCACTGTAGACACTTCCTTTCTCCTGGATTTGTGGGCTTTACTTCTCTCAACTCCTCCTCCTCCCTTTCTTTATGCCACCTCTTCCCTGTTCCCTATCCAGTGGGAGAGTAACAGGGATCCTAGAGAGAAGGGCTCATAAGGCCAGAAGAAAGAGCGAGTCCAGTGATAGAAAGTTGCGTGGTATCATGGCTCCTCCATGTTTCAGTCTTCAAATAACCTCAAAGCTATTATTCTGATTTAGAATATATTATACTTAGAATTAGTTTTATTTCTGGAAACTATGCAAACCAGACATTCCATTTTTATGGCGATATTCTAGCCTTCCTTTTTATGTTTATACAGAATCTCGGTAAATTTTGCCAAAGTGTCCCTATAGCCCCTTTATCTAGTTAAAGGGCACCAAAGAGAAGGAAAAAGAGATTCAATTTGTTACCTATTTACTTGTCACCCAAGAGGTAGATCTAGGGCCACAGTGAGAATATTATTGAAAAGATTTGACTTAATTTGAATCCAGGGAGGGGAAGGCCCAAGGATAAGCTATGGACTGTCAATGTATTTCACTTGTGACATACCATTTTTTTTAATTTGTCCATTTCTGAAAGTTCTCAGTTCTTCCTGAAATAAGCCAATTTTGTAAGAACAAGACGGGTTTCTCAGATTTTTGATAGTTTCAACTCTTCGGTGAAAACTGAGTAACATATGAACAATTCCATCTTTTCAACTATTTGATAGGCAATGCAGGCCCCAAAATATGCAGAAAAGAGGAAGGGCACACCCAACAAAAGAAACACTCCTTCCCTGCTAAGATCAGAATTGGCTGGAGAGTGAAACCACAATGATTGCTGTTACAATGCCATATGGATTCAAGTCTGGTCTATATTATAAATGCTGAGGGAGTCTTAACCTCCTCCTAAGCCCCCCAGCCTTCTGTCCTTGACTGGAAGCCAGGGTTTTGCTATACATTTTGAAGCATCGTCCAAGTATTCTCCTGCTCTCTTGCCTGTGGAGAACAGAGGCCGTCTTGGATAACGTGTCCATGAGAGAGTCCACCCTCACACACCATACAGTCCAAGAAAGCTATGTCACTATGTATATCCACAGTTCTTAACAAAACCATACAGTCATGCTGCAGGCAACACTCTTCCGCAGGACAAAAGGTACTGGAACTTTCCATGTGGAAAGACGTGGTCCTGCTGTTGTGGAGATGGCTCAGGGGGATAAGGGAGGTACCGGAGGTGAGGATATGAGGCTATGAGAAAAGACCTTCAAAGAGAGAGGCCAGAACTGAGATGTGTGATGCTTTGGCCCCATTTTATGCACAGCTGTGTTATAAATGTGACGAACTAGCATTTCTTGGATCATGTTCAGCCTGGGCCACAGGACAGCAAAGGTGGGAATAAAAACAATGTTACCTTGGGCCTGCCCTCCCCCAGGATGTGTATATCTAAGAGCTGAAAATTGCTGAGATCTGTCTTCACAGCTGCAAGGGCTCAAAATTGTATGAATATAATATGCGTTTTGTAACTCCAAGTTCCTAGTTGTCCATAATTTAGGGGGAGAGGATCTCTCTGAGTCCCAATCTGTCTGTCCGTCTCTGTCTCTCACATCTATTTTAGGACTTGTTAGAGAATAAAGCCCTTAAGCCAGTTTGAATGTCCTCTTGAGATCATGAGGGTAGGAGGGTGGTGGTGATTTTTGGTGGTGACTTTGTCGTTGGCCATTCATCCATTCACTCCAACAATCATCAAATAATTGGCCTTATACTTGGATGAATCACTGAGTAAACTGCAGTCAAACAATTCTTGGATTGCAAGAGGTTCTATGGGCATTCCTGTTCCACTGGAGAACTATGTTTGAAATTAACAAAATATATAGGCATCTTCTAAAATATCTGCCTGCCCTGTATCTCCAATATTAATTATCTCTCTGTATCTATATGCCTTCCTTGTTAGATCATAACTCTACAGAAACTATTTTATTTTTCATCTCAGAAGACATGATTATATTATAGGAATGGAGGCCAAATTACTAGTGGGGAAACTGAATACTACCAAAAAGGAGTTAACTCTTACAGCTGGGCCACAGGGCAGAGGTGGGAAATGCAGAGACAGACTAAAGTTTACACATCTCACTCGGCTGCCATCCTCCTGAGAAAAACAGTACATCCTCTATTGATTTCCATGTCTCAATGAACCAGATGTAATTATAAATATGAGGGTGGGAAAGATACTAAGGAAACTTAATTTTGAGAAGAAACAGACAACTAGTTCTGTCAGATGAAAGTCTTCCCGTGTGAAGACTAAGCAGGCAGGAGTAGCAGCTGATTGGCAAACTTCCCTTATAATTCGTAGGCTGCATACAAGCACATTCTCTAGGTAAAATTAGGTTTAACGTTTACATCATTGGTGCCTCTTTGACCTTTAATGTTGAGCCTAAGTGAAAGGCTCACTCTAGGGATAATATAAAAATGTTCCAGTCAATAACTTCCTCATGTTCAGACAAAGAGTGAATTGGCTTAGAAATTACAATCTAGCCAGAAACCTATATCCTTAATAAGCCTTTGGTCATACTGTTTACATTCATTCAAAAACCCCAGTATTATTGGGGACGAAATCTAATATACTAGATACGATAAAAAGAAAGCACAGAAAAAATTTGGTAACCTCAGATGAAAGATGAAAAAGCAAAGATATGAATAACTTCCCAAATTATTGAGATTGAAAGGACATGGGTTTCATCATTCATGGGCCATTCCTTTAGAGAAGGGAAACTTGAAGAGGGCAAGGCAAGTTGCTGGCCACAGCAGAGCCCTGGAAGCTAATTCCCTAAGAAAGCTGGCTCATAGAACATCAGTTTCACCCTGTCATGGAATCCCAGACTATGACACCAGCTACTTTTCTTAAGTCATGTAGAAAACCACACCCAGTTGCATCTATTTTCTGGAATAAGTAAATTAAAAGTCTTCCTTCCAGCTAATAAAACTCCAGTGGGGACTTAATTCTTTTAATGTTCATTACAGAATGAACTAACTTCCTTATTACAGAATGCATAAAATGGGAACAAAACTTTGTAGGAGACTGAGAGAGTCTCAAAATGAGGGCCTCTTCTTTGTTTCAGAACCTGGAAGGGCTCATAGTAAAGCTCGTGAAATGAAAGTTAAATTCTAATGGAAATGTTCTAATAGAAATAAAATGAATTGAATGTGTTCTCTGTCCTTTTATTCTCTTTCTTTTGGGGCTGAATCCATTTGACAAAGAAGTCTGTGTGTGTCTGTGTATGTGTGTGTGTGTGTTTACAGCAAACTTTTAAAAAATTAATTCTAAAAATTTGGGGAAGAAATAGAAGAAGTTAAGAAGTGGCAGGAAAACAATAGAGTGAACTGTGGGATAGAGTTTGTGCCAATATGAAACATGTCAGCATATATATTTTTGCACTTGATGATTTGAAAAATAGTTTACAGTTCTTCAACCTAGCAACTGAGACCCCCCACACACTGCAAAATAATCACACTACTGAAGCAAACAAACAAACAAAAACCACTACTGAAAAATAATCACCTTTTACAAAACAGTGGCCCAATATTAACAGAAACGGAGGTCAATTTAAGCACATAATATTTTCACAGTGCCTCCAAAACCACGCAAACTTATCCTCTTTTTTAAATAGTAAAGTTGGAAGTGAACTTCATTTGAACTATTGCCCCCAAAATCAACAATTCAATTTCCAAAAGCTACGGAGACATGAGTTCCTTTTGTTTTCTTCCACTGTTTTCTCATCCTCCAAATTGTCTTTTATTCTACAAGCACTGTGACTGTTAATTTTCTTTACTCTCTAGTTCAGAAAAATTGGTTTTCTCAAATGCTTTCACGTAAAAAGAGCAGTGGAAACTCAAGTCTCTTGAACTTGGCTCATCTTAATTATTTTTAGTCCTACAGGGCTTCTTTAAGTCTGTAAGAGCCAATAGATTTCCAATTTTTTTTTTTTTTTTCAAACTCCATCATCTGTTCTACTCCTTAGTTCCAGGCACTTTGAAAACTCTAACTTTGATACTAGTTGCTTTTTTTTTTTTTTGGCTGAACTTTTCTCCCATTATCATGCATTCCTATTTCATTTCCATCATTCCTCTCATGGCCTAGTCTTTTTCTACTTCTCTCTTTCCTCTTTTATCTTTCTTTTTTTGGTCTACACAGCTGGGATCCATTCTAAGCATTTCCAAAATCACTTTTACCCATGATTCTTTTCACAGATTGTTAGCCTGTTGGAGAGGTGAGAATAGCCTTTGAGGTATAATCAAGATTTCATAAACAGTAAGGAACAGTTTGTCACTCTTTCTTGATGAGTGGGCTAATGACTCTTTTTAAGGCTGAATTAAATACTGCAATTGTTAATTAACTCTCTTGATAAGAAATAACTCAAAGCAAAGCATGACTAAATAAAGCTGCAGTATGCCCACTCTTGACAATACAGTATTCATCTCAAGGTTTTTGCCCTCGTTGTCAAACCTCTTATAAGAATTGAATTTATTAAAATTTCAAACTTTACAAAACAGTTTCCTTTCTCAGGATGTAGGACTTACTGGTGACTTAGAAAAATGCTAAGAAACTGAGGAAGGACATTTTCATATTAGGAGATTCTAATAGGGAGAATGATTTTACCCTTAGTCTATGACTTACACCAATGCCAAGCTTCTGCAAAAATGGGAAGTATATTTCTTAGCCTTAATTTTGTAGCATGAGTTTATGAAATACATAATGCAGGAATACTAAAGGCATCTAATTTTTTCTCTAATTCCAAGAGAAAGAAGAAAGCACAAGGATACAACATCTAAATACGAAGTGGAGCCACCTAAAGCAGAAGGAGCTAGTGTCCTTAAAGAATATTTAACTGTTAGTCTCTCCCTACCCTGTGAGCTCACTGAGAGAAGGGCCTGTAATTTATCCATTTTTATGTTTGGCATACCTGGCATGGAGCCTAGGACATTGTAAGTGTTTAGTAAATATTTGTTGAATAAATGAAGATGACTACAAATATTAAATGTTTTAAATGAGCACAATCTGAAGTGGATGTATTGGAAATATATTTCTTTTTGGATTATAAGCTTCATAAGGGCAAATCTATGACTTATTTAAGTTATATTCCAAAATACCAATTTTGACTTTGTATACTATGGGTGTTTTGGACATAAATTATTTAAAATTAATTGTCATAGAGGATTCATTCAATATCAACTTCCATCTTTTCCTGATGGATGCGTTGGAAGCCTATCTTTGTGTGTTTCTCAATAAGTTCCCTAAGGAAAATTGGGTCAGTGTCAGACCTTCTAAGTCACATTTAAATAATCATAGAATCTTAAGACTCTTGGCACTGACAAGTGCTGCAGACTAGCAGAAGTAAAGTTAAGATGATACTGTGGCCTAATTTGAGGGCAGATCTTTATGATCCAAACCGACCCTGCATTAACGACTCAGAATCTGTTCTGGGTTTCTAAAGATTTCATAGCATGTGTACATCTGAAGTTCACTGTAAACCCGCACATATTTTCCCGAGGGATTAACCTTCATTGAAAAGGAAAAACACTCTAAACTTTTTAATATAATTGAAGTCATTAAGGTTAATTTTTAACAATTATAGGATTTCCAGGAAGTCTTTTGAGATGTATTTTGCCAGGAGCAAACAAATTTAAACACCCAAAGCCTCATTTTTTTTAGTTCAAAACTACAGACCCCATAAGAGTGGGTCAGCTTCTAAATTTGGCAAAACTCCATTTCCTAGTTCTCCAGAAATGAGTATCAATCACCCTAAACAAGCAGCCAGCTACTAATCAGCAACCACATAAATGAGTCTCATTGAAAATACTTTAAGCTATTTCATGTGTCAAGTTAGAAAAAGCTGGGGAAAAGCTTTTCCCCTTTTGATTAAGCACCACAAATGAGCATTTCATTTAAGCAAATACTTTCTGCTACCTAATTTGGAGAACGCACAGGAGAGCAAAGTTTTTACTGAGAATATGAGAGGAAACATGGAAAGAAGCATGAATATACTTATGGATGTGCTACTCTGGGGTAAGTGAATATCTACCACAAGTAAAATGACAGTTAATCTTTACAAAAGGCATACACATATATATTTTAACCATACATTAATCCTTAAAAAGGAAAAGAAAATCATGCATCGTTTGACAGGCTCAAGAAAACACCATTTAATCAAAAGTGGTGCTAAACCATGCATTCCTACATAGGAACCCCCCATCCTCAAGAGATCTGTAGATAGAAATCTAGGGGGTTTGCAGATTTAGATGGGAAAAAAGGTACATTTTATTTTTACTAACCTATAACTTAAATTTAGACATTTCCTACCATTATGAATGCAGACAACCCACTACGTTAGTATTAGTAGTATCGATGACTTTGTCTCCAATAGAAATAAGATATTTACATAACACACTGTATTTATTATAGATACTTAGCCATTTTATTCTCATTCCTACTTTAATATTGTGGTAGTCATTAGACCAACTATTAGATTTTGCTTGCTATTTAATGTTTAAATAAGAAATATTACCATAAATGTTTTCTTAATTTTTTGACACCATTTCAATATACTGGTTTCCTTTATATTTTAAGCATTAAAGACATTATTGCAAGCCAGTATTCTTTAGCTTCACCCGTATGCAAAAGGTAAGAATTTTAACTGTAAGAGTTTGAAAAAGAGTAATCAACATACTTTGTACATATTTGGGATGAGTGTTTAATTCATCAGACGCTTTGGCGCATTCTTTACTCTCTTTATTACATTATGCACTACAATGGGAGCTTAATGGTCATACACTGATAAATAATAGTTCCTTGTAAGTCGACTTGCTGATGAACATTAGCTAGATATATTATCTAAGCAATATATACTTTGCATATTTTGGAATAGAGGAATAGTCTTCTAGACTTTTACTCATTAGCTTTGTACTAGCTATTCCTCAAACTTGACAAATTTTTGCATTTATTGAGGCAATTTATTCAGCTAGTTCTTCAAAACACAGGATTTAGGGAAATGAGGGTAAATCACTTCTTGATTTTATGGTAAATGAAAGAGGCTTAATTATTTCATTTTTATGCATTTTTTAGATTTTACTTCTATAGTCTGTATTCTTAAATAGTGACCACACTTTACATATTCACATTAATATATTATTCATTATATGCTGCTTTATTTATTCATCTATTCGCCATTTTTGAGGCCATAGTATAAAGTTGTGTTAAGCATTGGTTATTTGCCTATCCTCTCATTTTGTGGAGTCCATTTCTGGTGGTTTTTTCAACATGCAATAAATTATGTCAGTGCTTTCAATCTGAGGAATTACTAAAAATATACTTCTTAAAACTATTATGTTATGGAATTTTTAGAAATAGAATAACAAGACACCTGGGACATTTTACATGGATTAATGAAGTGAGGTTTGCCTTAGTGGAAAAAGCAATCTCTGCGTATGTGTGTTCCTGTGTGGGTAGGTGTGTTTACTACATCTTCTTAATCTCATTCATCCCAAACCATTTTCAACACTTTGCTCCCCATTCCTCAACTTCCAACACCTTTCACTAAATATTTTGAGAGGCAGTGGTAAGAGGGAGATGAAAAAATGAAGAAGCAAATAAAAAAGGGTAGGAGAGTCATATATATATATGACTTTTTAAAAAGTCATACATATTCCTTTTTTAAAAAGCCACTTTTTTGAGGCATAATTGACAATGAATGCTGTACATATTTAATGTACACAATTTGATGAATTTGGAGATAAATATACACCTGTGAAACCATCACCACCAATCAATGCAATAAACATATATATATACACACACACACACACACACATATATATATTCATAAAGAAGAAAGGTACTCCCTAAAATTAAAGCACCATTTTCCATAGTAGGCTACTTTTCCAGCACTGAAGGAAAAAAAACCTTCTTTCTTCTTTCTTCCTTTCCTTTCTTCCTTTTTCTTTTCCTTTTCCTTCCCTTCTCCCTCCCTTCCTTCCTTCCTTCCTTCCTTCCTTCCTTCCTTCCTTCCTTCCTTGCTTCCTTCCTTTCCCCTTCCTCCTCCTCCTCTTCTTCTTCCTCCTCCTTCTTCATTTTCTTTCTTCTCCTTCCTTCCTCCCTCCCTCCCTCCCTTCTTCCTTCCTTCCTTCCTTCCTTCCTTCCTTCCTTCCTTCCTTCCTTCCTTCCTTCCCTTCTTTCTTTCTTTCTTTCTTTCTTTCTTTCTTTCTTTCTTTCTTTCTTTCTTTCTTTCTTTCTTTCTTTCTTTCTTTCTTTCTTTCTTTCTTTCTTTCCTCTATTTCTTCATTTGTTCGTTCATTCTTTTTGTTCTTTCTGTCTTTCTTTTTCTTTCTTTTTCTCTTTTTCCTTCCATTATATTTCTTCTTTCTGTCTTTCATCATATTCCAGGCACTATTTTAGGTGCTGGGGATAAACAAAATTAATGAGAGAGAGAAAGAAACTTGCTCTCAAGTAGCCCACATTCTGGTTGCAAGGATAGCCAACACACAAAGTAATTTATAATAAAGGATAAAGTTAAGCATAAAGTAGGAATAACAAGTGTGAAGGACTTTTAACATTAGTGATGGTTCTTTTTTTAAGAAGCCACTTTTTTGAAGCATAATTGACAATGAATGCTGTACATATTTAATGTATACAACTTAATGAATTTGGAGATAAATATACACCTGTGAAACCATCACCATCAATCAATGCAATAAACATGTCCATCACCTCCCAAAGTTTCCTTCTGCCCTCTTAATTAATTAATCAATGTGTGTGTGTGTGTGTGTGTGTGTGTGTGTGTGTGTGTGTGTGTTTGCAAATAAGACATTCAGGGAGGCCAATATGGCCTTCTGAAGAATCAGAAAGGTAATAGAGTGAAGGAAAAATCACATAAGATGTTAGGACTATGACTTTTACTGACACGAGGAATGACTGGACAGTTTTGAACACAAGGGTGACACGATTTAACTTATGTGTTAACATTACTGATGACTATGATAAGAGTAGACTGCAGGGGGTGTGGTTGGTGGGAGGGAAGGGGGAAGCACGGAGATCAGTTGGGGGCAATCTGTGAATGCCCGTGGGAGGTGGTTATGGCTTAAAACAAATGGTAGCAGTTGTGAATAGAAGTGGGTGAGTTGTTGATATATTTTAAGGTAAGCCAATGGGACTTACTGCCGATTTGGTTTAGGTTATAAGTAAAAGAAAGCATTTAAAGATTACAAGAGGTTTGTGGCAGAACAACTCAAAATTTAAGTTGCCATGAACTCAGGTGGGAAAGCATGTTTGGGAGTCGGTGTCTGGACATGTTTAACATATTCAGTTTGAGCTGCTTCTTACACATCCAAGTGAAGAATTCAAGTCAGGAGCTGGACATAGGGGTTTAAGTTTTGGGAAAGGGTCTTGCTGGTAATATGAATTTGGGAATCATCAGTATATAGATGATCACTAAAGACCTGGGTCCAGCTGACAGTGGCAGATGGATGTAAATAGGAAAGACCATAAAAGAGAAGAGGCTCAAGTTCAAGGCCCCCATCAGAAATGGGGGAGATGAGGAAGGACTAGCAAGAACCCTGAGAAAATCCAGGAAGGTGGGAAAAATGCCCGGCAATGATTCCTCCTTGTGCTTTTCCATCCCCTGATACGGAGGGACTGTACATGTTAGCAGTGACAGTCTAGTCCTTGAAAAAACTGTGGGGATGATGTTGTTTAGTTCCAATGTGTTTAAAGATGCTGAGACGTATACCATATGCAGTCCACTGATATTTTTCTTTGATTTGAATTAAGACTTCCTGGCTACAGAACACTAAAAATATATCATGCTGAAAAATGGACACACAGAACACTCCGTGTGTGTGTTTTTCACAGCTTTCTGTGACATTTTAACCGAGTGTGGAGGATATTGTTCTTCTTTTCGTTACACTTGGTATGGCTAATGCTGAATGAGTGGGGGGTTACAGTCATACCATGTGACAGATTGCGGTGTCACAGGCACACTTCAGGGATGAGCAGAAGGAAATGTGGCTATGAGAGATCAACTATTGATTCAGCTGTGCAGAGTGTGGTAGAGTGGAAATGTAAATTAAGAAAGTTACTCATCAAAATAAAGCTTCCCTTCAGGTTGTTGCATTTTCACCATTACCTCAAAGTATGCATATTTTCTTAGTTCAAGCTATCTCCACCACTATTGGAACAATCAGTTATATTTGCAAAAAATGCCCCATTCATGTTATTTTGGGTGAAAATAGAATTCAACAAAGGTTAACTTTTAGTTTGGGAAAAAACAATTTTCTTGGGAAATCAAATAATAATAGCTGTGAGTGGAAGGAAAGTCTAAGGGAAAGAAATCAAGAACATAGATTGCTTATGTAAAACTGGATTTAAACTTTGGAAGCCAGATCCATTTGATTGGGGGAAAATACTCAACATCATTGTAAGATGATAGCCTAGATGTGGCCTTTGGTGGGGTTTGCGCTGCTTGTGCCTTGGGAGGTATTGAGCTCTTTTCTCTGAGGAATAGCACCTTCCCGCGAGACAGATCAAGGAAGGCCATAAAAAAAAAAAAGGGCAAACATCAAATGTCTCAGTTCTTCCAATGGTATATATCACTAGTCCTTTTCACATTTTAAAATGCCATTTTTATTTATTTACTGTTTTATTTAGAGACGAGGTCTCACTCTGTTGCCTGGGCTGGAGTATACTGGCATCATCATCCTTCACTACAGCTCACATGGGGTTCACATGATCCTCCTGCCTCAGCCTCCTGAGTAGTTGGGACTATAGACAGATAGTCTACAAATCACTGTGCCTGGCTTATTTAAATGAAAATGTAGAGATGGGTCTTGCCATGCTGTCCAGGCTGGTCTTGAAGTCCTGGTTTCAAGCAATCCCCCTGCCTCAGCCTCCCAAAGTGCTGGGATTACAGGCATGAGCCACTGCACCTAGTCTTACATAAGTAGTCTTAAGAAGGAAAAAAAATGTTTTGATGGAAGAAGTGCAAATTTTTAACTAAAATGAGTTTACACAGATTTCGTGAAGTTACTTGGTCTTGCTTTCTGTGGCCCCTACTCTGTACTTGGCGCCTGCAGACACAAACCAAGGGAGCAAGCGACTTCACTTAGACACAAGGGGAAGTGCCTCTCTGTCATTCTCTCCCTCTTACTGTCTCTTTCTCTGTCTGTCTGTCCATGTGGCTGCTGCTGTGTCTCTCAGACCCTGTTCTGTCTTTCTCCCACATCTGTTCTCATCTTTCCCCTGCGGTTATATTACCAACTTTAGAATTAACTGATTGTTTTTTCTAGATAAGATTTTGGATAGAAATATATAATACGAAACAAATTATATTACTTGTTTCTCAGGTGGGGCAAAAATACATTTCTTAGGCCTCATTTCATATTTATTCAAGGGAAAAAATTCCCATCTAACTGATTTCTGTTTTGTGCCGTAAACGTTTGTTCTAGGAAGTGTGCATGGGATGATGTTTGAATTCTAAGGTTTAGGTATACCAATCTGTGAGATAAAGGATAATAACAAGAACCTCTAACCCTACATTTTCAAAATTCACTTAAATGAGTTTGTGAAGAACATTTTTCATCTTATTCTTAGACATTGCTCTTGATAACTATTAAATAAAATAAGAAAAATTGAGCTAGACTCCTTATAAGCCTCCTCTCTTACAGAAATACCATGCCACAAAAGAAAGTCAAGAGTTTTTTAGCTTCATCTGCACTATTTCAAGCCAAAACAAAGAATTAATAGCAAATTAAAGGAATTAGCAAGGACATCAGACTAACTGCATGGAACCTCTGTTTTTTTTCCCTCCTTTCTTTCTTTTCTTTTTTTTTTTGTTTCCTTTTTGTTTTTTAAAGAATTTATTTAATCCTTTGAACTCCATGATAAAATTAGGTCAATGACAGGTGATAGAGTTTAATGATGTGGTCCTAACATCCCAAGGAAATAAAAAGTCAAAAATAATTCAACTTGTGGTCAAGATTTATAGCTACTGACTTTGTGGCATTGAAAAAAAGACCATTAAGCATTTACTGCATCTCTTTTTCTCCCTAGAGGAAGATAAAATATTTATCTTTCTGTAGCATGATTAGAGAATTGTCACCTTTCAAAAACAATGTCTTGTGTCCCCAGAGCAGGAACATAGCAAGAAAATCACAGAGCAGTTTCTTCTGAACTTCTTGGGAATCATGCAGTCATGCCTTTGCTGAGGTATTTCCTGTAAATACGCAGAAGTGCACATTTATTGAATGCCCATAGGTGCCAGACACTGAACTGCGCACTTGCCTTACTTTCAGCATTTCGACAGCCTCATGATATGTTTTATTACCTTCATTTTCCAGATGAGCACAAGTTTCAGAAAATTTAAATGATTTCTTGGATGACACAGTTAGAAAAGCTGTAGAGCCAGGATTAGAATGTAGACCCATTCAGCCATGATAAATTATTTAATGTCTAAAATTACTTATATAAATTTGTGTGTGTGTGTGTGTGTGTGTGTCTAGGCAGCCAATGCAAGCCAATCAAGGGGATGGAAAAGAGGATTGCTCTTTTATCCTAGTGAATGGAAGTGATGTTACACTATCTGAGTTACGTCCTCAATGAAAAATGAGAAAAAAATCTTTTTCTTCTCTCATTGTCCAAACCCATGGACTGGAATGCAGCTACACTATCGCGCTATCAAGTAATCTTCTACTATGCATATAAGGGCAATTCTTTACGGATAGGAGAGGGAAAAAAATTAAAAGATTTCAAGCTCTTAAAGCTTTTAAGCCATCTTCAGAGGCCTGGAGTCTTATTCAAAATATTCCTGAAAATTTAGTTTGGATTTTCATTATATCAGACTAGAGCATATTCTACCTAATATAGAGTTGAAGACAGATTAAACATTAATTATCTAAACTACAGTTAAGGGGCTAGAAAAATAATAGAGTAAAACTGAAAAAGTAGGAAAAAATAATAGTAAGTATTAGTTATCTACAAATGTGTAAATTAACAAAAGGTACTCATCTATAAATGAAAACCTAAACAAATCTATAGCAATTAAAGATATTTATTCATTAGAGAAAAAAATCTACATACAAGAAAAGCAACAGGTCTATAGGTTTTAACTGTTGTGTTTAAGAAAGTTATCAAGAATATTAGCCCTTTGTCAGATGAGTAGATTGCAAAAATTTTCTCCCATTCTGTAGGTTGCCTGTTCACTCTGATGGTAGTTTCTTTTGCTGTGCAGAAGCTCTTTAGTTTAATGAGATCCCATTTGTCAATTTTGGCTTTTGCTGCCATTGCTTTTGGTGTTTTAGACATGAAGTCTTTGCCCATGCCTATGTCCTGAATGGTACTACCTAGGTTTTCCTCTAGGGTTTTTATGGTATTAGGTCTAACATCTAAGTCTCTAATCCATCTTGAATTAATTTTCGTATGAGGAGTAAGGAAAGGATCCAGTTTCAGCTTTCTACTTATGGCTAGCCAATTTTCCCAGCACCATTTATTAAATAGGGAATCCTTTCCCCATTTCTTGTTTCTCTCAGGTTTGTCAAAGATCAGATGGCTGTAGATGTGTGGTATTATTTCTGAGGACTCTGTTCTGTTCCATTGGTCTATATCTCTGTTTTGGTACCAGTACCATGCTGTTTTGGTTATTGTAGCCTTGTAGTATAGTTTGAAGTCAGGTAGCGTGATGCCTCCAGCTTTGTTCTTTTGACTTAGGATTGTCTTGGAGATGTGGGCTCTTTTTTGGTTCCATATGAACTTTAAAGCAGTTTTTTCCAATTCTGTGAAGAAACTCGTTGGTAGCTTGATGGGGATGGCATTGAATCTATAAATAACCTTGGGAAGTATGGCCATTTTCACGATATTGATTCTTCCTATCCATGAGCATGGTATGTTCTTCCATTTGTGTGTGTCCTCTTTTATTTCACTGAGCAGTGGTTTGTAGTTCTCCTTGAAGAGGTCTCAAACAAATTTACAAGAAAAAAACAAACAACCCCATCCAAAAGTGGGCAAAGGATATGAACAGACATTTCTCAAAAGAAGACATTCATACAGCCAACAGTCACATGAAAAAATGCTCATCATCACTGGCCATCAGAGAAATGCAAATCAAAACCACAATGAGATACCATCTCACACCAGTTAGAATGGCAATCATTCAAAAGTCAGGAAACAACAGGTGCTGGAGAGGATGTGGAGAAATAGGAACACTTTTACACTGTTGGTGGGATTGTAAACTAGTTCAACCATTATGCAAAACAGTATGGCGATTCCTCAAGGATCTAGAACTAGATGTACCATATGACCCAGCCATCCCATTACTGGGTATATACCCAAAGGATTATAAATCATGCTGCTATAAAGACACATGCACACGTATGTTTATTGCGGCACTATTCACAACAGCAAAGACTTGGAATCAACCCAAATGTCCATCAGTGACAGACTGGATTAAGAAAAGGTGGCACATATACACCATGGAATACTATGCAGCCATCAAAAAGGATGAGTTTGTGTCCTTTGTAGGGACATGGATGCAGCTGGAAACCATCATTCTTAGCAAACTATCACAAGAACAGAAAACCAAACACCGCATGTTCTCACTCATAGGTGGGAACTGAACTATGAGATCACTTGGACTCGGGAAGGGGGACATCACACACCGGGGCCTATCATGGGGAGGGGGGAGGGGGGAGGGGGGAGGGATTGCATTGGGAGTTATACCTGATGTAAATGACGAGTTGATGGGTGCTGACGAGTTGATGGGTGCAGCACAGCAACATGGCACAAGTATACATATGTAACAAACCTGCACATTATGCACATGTACCCTAGAACTTAAAGTATAATAATAATAAAAAATAAAAATAATAATAAAAAAAGAAAGTTATCAAGAAATAGATAACACTTTTCTTATAACACTTCCCCAGGATTTAGAAAAAATGTTATAGTTTCTCCACTAATTTTATGAAACTAGTATGAGATTGCTAATGATGCTGCAAATATAATAGAACCAGGAAAATTATTGGGCCTTATCATTTATGAAATAGATGTCAAAATAACACAAAGATAGTAAACTGATTCATACTGTGTGTGCATGTGTGTGTATGTGTGTGTATGCAAGGTAAAACAATCTCATAACTAAATATGGTTTATTCTGAGAGTATTAAGGGGATATAAATTTGGAAAACACATTAATGTAATACACCAAATTGACAATATAAAAAACATTGTATCAATGAATGCAGCAGCCATTTAACAAAATTCAAAAATCAACATATGAAAGAAACAATGAACAAAAGTAGTTATAGAAAGTAAATTTCCTAATCTAATTATTACTAAAAAGAAAGCAAATACAATGATGGCAAACTGTTGGAAACATTTCCTACCTTAGTTATTCCCCCACATATCTGCCTTGAAGCTTAAGTTTAGTCAAATGAATACAAGTACAAGTCCTATGTGGCAGCTTCCAGGAGCCTTCCATAATACATACTTGGTCCATGGTCTTGTTCTTTCTTCTTCTATTCTTCTTTCTCCTTGTTGCTGCTGATGTGGAGGATGCCATGAACTAAGGGATGCCAGGGTGGAAAAGGAATGAATGTTTAACAACATATGGCACCATATCAGTCCCAAACTGGTGGCTTCCCCTCCTCTTGAAATGTAAGAAAGAAAGAAACTTCCACTTCATTTAAGCTGCTGTTACCATGATTGCTTTTTCTCAACACTGTACTAGAAAGTATTAACAAATGTAATGAGAGAAGAAAAAGAAATGAGATGGAAACTATCAATAAATAAATTGGTTTTTGAGAATTATAAGACTATACACCTAGAAAATCACAGATATTTAAATTACACCATCAACTGCTACAATTTACATCCATATAATTTTCAGAAATTAAAAGAGTTGATAATACCAAGTGTTCATAAAGCAATGGATAAATACAACCCCTTTTATGTTGTTGGTGAAAGTATAAAATTTTTAAAAACTATTATAGGACAATGTGTAGTTAAAATTATTTTGACTATAGGCAACAAGAACCTTATATAAAACTGACTTAATTACCATGGAAACCTACTCTTACCATTAAAATCAGGCTTATAATGAGCAGGGGCTCTACAAGTCTTCCAGAATCCAGTCCTTTCTAATTCTCATTCTGCCATTCTTAATACCTCAGCTGAGATCGCAGATTGACCTCCTTCTTGGTGTCCGCAACATGGATCTTATCCAGACAGACAATATCCAGAAGAATAAAAAATCTCTATCTTCCTGTGACACAGGAGTAAGGAGACCATTTCCAGACCTATCTTTTGTGAGCATTGGTTATATGCCTATTCCCAAGTCAATTACCTGCAAAGAGAATAGATTAGCATATTAATGGGAACAAGATTTTCAACAGGTAAAATTTAGAGACAAATTCAATGGTAATATTTTCAGCTTGTGTGAAACAATCATTAGAGGAAGAGACTTAAAATACTGGGATGATGGGAAAGAGTAGGACTTATAGGAGCAACATCTGGGAGAAGATGGGAAGCAGTAGATCAGGCACACAGGTGGAGAACTTAGCCCTGAACGTGAGAAGTAATGAGGAAGAGAACAAGGCATCTCCCAGATGAGAGGGGAGACAGATGGAACACAGAAAAGAAAGCAATGAGTTTTATCCTGCTGTGTTTCCAATCAGTTTTTCCCAGAAGGGATACTTGGCCAGGAAAACAGGAAACAGACAGGTGGTCTAAGGTCTGTAGGGTAAAGTTAATACATAGTTGCTTGATTATTCAGTCAAAGTTTAGGACCAAAGAAGAAAAAGGAGTAGATTAAAAGCAATTATTGCAAATTTATGAATCACATCAGTTGTCCAGACACAAGTCTGACCTAAATCTTTCCCTCCCTTAGTGAATGGATCTGGAGTACTGCCTGTATGGAGGCCATTCTAAACTCAGCACCAACAAACTAGACCAGAAAATAGTGAAAGGAAAGTCTCCCAGTATGTCAGTACCAAAAGTCAGCTAATGATCATCTACACAAACCCTCTTTCACAGAGGAGAAAAGCAAATCTCACTAGGGTACACAACAGCCCACTATCACTGAATTATGGATTGGTGATGACTGTGCTTCCTTTTATCCCCTTAGCACTTATGAACATCTAACACATTCAATAATTTTCTTCTTTAATTCCTTTATTACTTACCTCCTCCCATGAGAATGTGATTGCCCTCAGAAGGATTTTTGTCTCTTTTACTTACTGTTGTTACCTCAGCCTTCAAAGTATGTCTGGCATTTAGAAGGCACTTGATCATTATTTGCTGAATGAATAAATTACATCTTCTCCAGTATACTTTTTACTTCCCTATTATACTTTTCATGGAGAGCTCTTGGAAGTGAAGTTGATAGTTGTAAAAACCACCTCCATGCAAATACATTTTTCGTAAACTCTGCTTCCTTGTTGGGTACATAAAACTCCGGAGTTGTGCAGAATTCAAATCTAGGACTGCCTGGCTTCAGAGTCACATATTGGATGAATTCAACCCATTCAGTTAGTTTTCTCTGAAAAGAAAACTAAAGAAATTTTTGTGACAATAACAAAACAATGACTTAACTAAAGTAGGAAAGATAAAAAAGGAGGAAAATGGAATCAGTATTATAGGAAAAATGTATAGAGTTTACATAGCAGTGAGCTTCCTGATGTATTTTTTTCATGTATCTACATTTATATATTTATCCACACTGTTATATCTATGTTATAACACCCAAGAGAAATATGGTGGAAAGAATTCACTGGGCCTGTTGCTAGGGGAGTGTTAAGAAAATTACAACTTCCTATGACCCTTCATCTGCTGTAGGAGATTCTCTATTTTTCTCTTTTTGTGTGAAAAAAGATGAGGATGAAAGACTGTGGAGTTGGCAGTTACAAAGAAGAGGGTTGGTAGTTCCTAGGTGAATGAGAGAGGCTTTTCCTACTCTCTCTGAAGTGAAATCTATTTTTTTCAGGAGTCATTTCCTGGGAAGGGAAGGAACAACACACTGAATGAACACGTCCATCTCTGGGGAGCCAGGTACAACCACAGAAGCAGCTTATGTAACAAAGGGTTTGTTTGTGGAATTAGTTAAAGGAATCAAGTTTTATATTTGTGAGAGATGCAAGTGAACATTTAAAGATTCCCGTTGCCTGGGACTTTCCAGTATCATTTTGCAACCCAGATCTTTAATGGCAAATGTGTAGATTATTGGTAGTGTGTGAGAGAAATTTTATATATGTAATAGGATGTCAAATAGGATATGTATTTCTAAAGTTGCTATTATGATCCAAAACCAAGAACCAGTGTACCTCATGTTCTATGTTCAGGGACCCCACCATCATACTAGCAGGGATTAGGGGGAAGAACCTGTTTAGAAAATGTGTATCCACCAACTCCTTCCACTTGCCGGCATCATCCTGATCAAAGCAAGAGGAAGGCTGATTGGGGACAGAGGTACTAAGATTTTGGGAGAGAGTAGAGTTTGGGTATGAAATGAAAGCTCTGATTTTCCTCTTTTAATGCAAAGTGGGAAACCTCTATGAGAATCACAAAAAGATTGACAGGGCCTGCAAGGGGAACCTGGCTGAATGTGTGCTGAGCGGTAGAACACAAAGCTTCTCTTTTGTGCCATCAATGATGCTGAGTACAGTCATAAAGAGTGGGCTCTGGAAGAGCATTGAGAGTCCAAAGCGTAGAACTTTATCCTTTTCAGTACTCTTCTTCCACCAGGAGGAAGAAGAACTGTGTCTCTGAAGTTTGGGAAGTATACATAGGCATGGAGTCTGGCCTTGAGCTTTCTGTAGTAGAAAGGCCCATGTCAGCAGCCCTTAAAGGGACAGGGTGAGCTGTACTTGGGGGAAAGATGGTAGTAACCCTACTCCTCTCAATTTTCTGTGATGCACCACAGTGTAAAAGAGGACCCCAGTGGTTTCCATAGCTACACAGAAAATTCATGGAGGGTAGCAGAAGAAGATGAGCCGTGGAGCTGCCAGGTGGCTGCCAGTCCAATCTTTTAAGGTTCAATTTAGGGAAAAGGTAATGATGCCTAATCTTCTGTAAAAGGAAACTCCCCTATGAGGGTACCTGTAAGTATTTGGGTAAAGGCCAGCTGATAGAATGTCAGAGAAAATGTCTTGCTCCCTATAACATGAAGGGAAACATTCATTCTCTTCTCAAGCCCTAATCAGCAAGTATCCCAATTTTCTTACTTTCTTTTCATCAAAATAGGAGAAGGATAAGACTTTCTTTGCTGTTATCATAGGTGAGAAAAGATACAGAACTCAGAAGAAAATAGCCAGCGAGTACTAAATGCCTAAGGAAGGGAGAGATTAAGTAGAGTTTTGGGATCAACAAAAATAAATAAGGAATTCTCTGAGGACTAAGCAATTAATGGTAGAAATCTTTAAATTTTTTTTTGGATAAAAGAAACCTCCTAAGGAACACTGTTGAATAAAGGCTTGGTACATAAACAGAGAATCAGGATCATTTATAAATAATAGCAAAGACTAAGATACAAGCAAGCAGCAACCCATAGCAGACAAGTGTGGGAAAATCATGGTGTAGGAAACACCAAATAGAGTTAGGATAATTTGGATAATGCAAGAAGAGAAATCAGGCCAGGACCTATGGTACATTGTGTTTTCCAAGGATGGACACCACAGTAGACTTCATCCCCCATGCCCCATTTACAGTGGCATTGACCATCCTTCCATCAAGTAGTGGAATCCCTGTCCCCAGCACCCACCTCCCCCAGGACACAGGGAGACCTTTGTGACTGCTTTGCTCAATAGAATACAGCAGAAGTAATGCTTTGTAACTTCCAAGGCTAGGTTATAAAAATTCTGATCAACCTTGCTCCCTTAGGACACTTTCTCTGTAAACCCTGGTGCCTTGATGTGAGAAGGCCAAGAGGAAGCCTATGGAGATGCCCACAACAGGAGACTTAAGCTGAGAGAAACTGAGGCCCCTGGCCCTCAGCTTTCACTGAGCTCCAGCTGACAACCATCATATCACCATACATGTGACTGTGCCATGTTGGGAGGGAATCACCCAGTGTCCAATTGATCTGATGCCACATGTAACAGAGAAGAGCCCTCCCCTTTGAGCCCTGCCCAGATTGCTACTCTGCACCAAATAAGTGGTGGCTGTTATCTTAAGCCACTAGTTTTTAATTTTTGTGTGTGTGTGGTGCAGGGTGGGAGTTGGTGTTACATAGCAATTGATGACCAGAATAGAACCAAAAAGGGATTATTTACTTAGCCAGAGTTACCTAAGAGATTTCTGCAGTTCCTTTGGCCAAGAAATTGAACGTTTTTATTAGTACTACATTTTGTATTATGTGAGTTTTCTATGATATGTTACCTCCTTAATAAAGTATGTGTAGAGCATTTTCACTTCAGTGTGTAGTTCAGGTCATCTCATTAATCCTCTCGGTAGTCTTTATTAAATTCTGAATTAAAAAAACAGTTTAGTTTTAGTTCAATATATGGAATGGTCAACTTCAAATAACAGTGGTTGAGAACCTGTTTTTCAAAAGTGGTATGGCATGTGAGCAACACTTTTTACAAAATTCTGATTTGCCTGGGCTATGTTTTGACTAAGTGAGTGGCATACAAAAGTTGTTAAGAATTGATATGTGGGCCGGGCGCGGTGGCTCAAGCCTGTAATCCCAGCACTTTGGGAGGCCGAGACGGGCGGATCACGAGGTCAGGAGATCGAGACCGTCCTGGCTAACACAGTGAAACCCCGTCTCTACTAAAAAAATACAAAAACTTAGCCGGGCGAGGTGGCAGGCGCCTGTAGTCCCATCTACTCGGGAGGCTGAGGCAGGAGAATGGCGTGAACCCGGGAGGCGGAGCTTGCAGTGAGCTGAGATCCGGCCACTGCACTCCAGCCTGGGTGACAGAGTAAGACTCCGTCTCAAAAAAAAAAAAAGAATTGATATGTGGGTGAAATGACACTGCCTGAAATTTCTTTCCCAAAGCAGAGTGGTACATTTACAAGAAGTGTAATCCAGAACCTTCGTGTAACAGTAGTTAGAATGAGGATGCATTAAGTTTTTGTATGTAAAATATGCATAGCACACACAGCATTCTCTTACCAGTAGGTCAGCAAAGAATTATTAAATGCCATTGTGTTCCAATATAGACTTAGACCTAGGAGATATAGCAGGGAACAAAACACAGTGGTCCCTGATGGGACACTCAGATGATAAACAGATATATACAGCTCAGAATGTTGAGAAGTATACAAAAAAAATGAAACTGGTAAACAGGATAGCATGTCAGGCTAGGGTGAGGGTGGGTAAGCAAGGCTGCTATTTCATATCAGATTCTCAGGAAAAACCTCTCTGGTATGATAAGCTTTGAACCAACATCTTCTGGAAGGAAGAGCAAATGAGGTAGCTACCTAGGAGAAGGGCATTTCAGGTAAGGGGAACTGCAAGTGTAAATACCAAGAGTAATGTTAGTGTGTTGGAGGGACAGCAAAGACATTGGTGTGGTTGACGAAGGATAAGACACACAAAGACATCAGTGTGTCTTTGAAGGATAAAAAGTACCGAAGGCAGGAGGCAGATCACGTACACATATAGACTATTGTATAGGCCGTTGCAGAGATTTTAGCTTTTATTGAGTAATTATAGATATTCATATATGTCATGGACTGAAGGTTGGGGATCTTCAAATTCATATGTTGAACCCCTGTATTAGTCTGTTCTCATGCTGCTTTGAAGAAATATCTGAGACTGGGTAATTTATAAAGAAAAGAGGGTTAATTGACTCACAGTTCTGTATGGCTGGGGAGGCCTCAGGAAAATTACAATTATAGCGACAGGCACCTCTTCACAGGGCAGCAGGGCAGAGAATGAGTGTCAGCAGGGGAAATGCCAGAGGCTTATAAAACCATCAGATCTCCTGAGAACTCTCTCACTATCATGAAAACAGAATGGGGGAAACCATCCTCATGATCCATTTACCTCCCACTGGGTGCCTCCCACAACATGTGGGGATTATTACAATTCAAGTTTAGATTTGGGTGGGGACACAGAGCCAAACCATCTCAACCCCTAACTCCCAATGTGATGATACTTGGAGATGAGGCATTTGGAAAGTAATCTGAATTAGGTTAGGTCATGAAAGTGGAGCCCTTATGACAGGATTAGGGAAAGACACCAGAGCTCACTCTCCTTGGCAGTCACTGAGGAAAGGCCGCAAGAGGACACAGCGAGAAAACAGCCATCTACAAGTCAGAATGAGAGCCCTCTCCAGAACCTGATCCTTCTGGCACCGTGATCATGCACATTCAGCCCCCAGAACTGTGAGAAAATAAATATCTGTTGTTTAATCCACCAGTCCGTGATATTTTGTTATGGTAGCCCAAGCTGACTAAGACAATCTAGCCATAACTACTGTGATATACAGTATAACCACAATGTCAATTAGCTTTAATTCAACACTGAAATATTCTTTTCTAAATACTCTTTTTGTCTTCTCTGATTTCCTCAGTCCACTACTAGCATTCTGATAACAAAAGTACTAATTGCACAGCTCATTGACTGAAATTGCTTAATAGTCAGTTTCAGTTACAATGACTTTTCCAGTTATATTTCTACTATTCTGTTTTTGTGCAAATTTGAGCAAAAATATGAGCTTTGGGAGATGTGCCTCTCTCTGCTAGTTGGAATGTCTTCTGTTAAAGTTTTTTGCAAGCTGTGTCACAAAAATTAAAATGAAAAGTCTTCTCTAATACGCATATTACAATTTTATTGGTAGGAATTTTACAGATTGACCTGGCAGATTCTCACTCATTATGTAGAACTCTTTCTGTCTGTACTTATTTGTTTGTTTAGTTATTAATTATTTTTTCTCTTATCATTTGATGTTTCCCTTACTTAAAACAGGTGGAGTTTGGCGACTACTGCTGAGTTCATTTTCTGTCTGTTTCTGGCTTGTAGAAGTGCTCAGGCACCTTGGAATGGCGGAGTTTTCAAGGATGCAGAGAACCACTTCCCTTTTTAGAGCCCTCATACCTTAACCTTCTCAACTTTTTCCCTGTTGCTTGGGCCACTTCTTCCTGGCTTGTCACTGCTTCTGGTTCTTCTCCTTTTTCATTTGGCATGCCCAACGTTTGGCTCAGATTTTTTTCTGGGATTTTTATCAACTTTCTGGAAAATGGGAGGGGCTGTTTATTGTGTCTCACTCAAGACTGGGTTTTTTTTTTTTTTTTTTTTTTTTTTTTTGGAGGGAAAATAATTGGCTTCTTATCTCCAGAAAAGATACATGCAAGAAACTAACAACCCAACAACCCAACAACCCTTAGCTCTGGGGCTTCCTACTCCCAGCCTTTAAGACTCATCTACTGTGAAGTGAAGGTATAAATGGTGCTTCAGAACCTGTTGCTCTTTAACTTTCAATGATCAGAATAGGCTCTGAAATGTCTTCAATTGCAAATAACAGTGAGATGATGAGTTATCATCTGGGCCCACAATAGACTTCTAAGAATGGGAAAATTTATCATTTGGGGAAAAAGTAAACTTACAATAAAACATGCCTCATCTCATGCAGTACTTTCCACATAGACATAAATATAATATTTATGTCTCAGGGAAATCAGGGCCACAAAAATGAAGTGAATAGATAGTATTGTTGAGACTCAAAAATTCATTTTTTCTAATTTTGTTTAATTCTGCATCTTTCATGGCAGCTTTGGTTTTTCTGCTTATGAGTCATAGTAAGAAAATTTTGAAACAAAGCTGACAAGATTTATGAAAATTTCGTTCCATTATTTTTTGGAAGAAAGTAGGCATTTGTTTCTCTCATATGTCAGTGTCTCAACTGTGTTGAGCACCATAGCAAAAATGTTGATCTGGTTTACAGAGAGGTAAATAATCCTGTTACATCTGTCCTAGGTAACCTTAAAGAGCAACTATAATTCTGAATTTTAGAGTCAAACAGAACTGACTGTAGCTCTTATTCCCAGTGTAGACTTGAACCACTTACTTAAACTAATTAAGCCTCAGTTTCTCTCTCTGAAAAATCAAGATGATATTCATGCCTGCCTCTTAGGGATACTATAAGAATTGCCTGAGGAAATGAAACATAAAGCACTTAGCAGCATACCTGGCACAGAGCAAATTATCAGTAAATGTTGGATAATATTAGAATTGTTATTGTTATGATTATTGTGCATTTCCATTGCTTGTAACTAAGGAATAGCGACATAACAAAGTGCTTTCCTCCATAACCGAGTGTAAACTTCAGTTGGGTTATTTAGGCTTTCTTATACCTCATATAATTTCCTTACATGTAGGTTTCTTATACATATAGTGAAGTATAACAGCTATTTTGGATCATCATTTTACTGTCCAAATGATAATATTTAATGACAGAGGTTCTGTGACTTGCTGGGTCTCCAATCACAAGTCTGAATTAGAACAGGCCCTTCAGGTGGTGGAAGTCTGCTCCTCTTCTCCCTTCATGACACAGCCTCACTCTCCAGGATCACCATTCATGATCAGAAATGACATCAGAAATATGTCCTAAAATAATACATAATGGCAATAACTTATCATGATACACAACCTTTCATGTCGAGGGCACGAAGATTAGACTTTAGTGATTTTCAAACACAAATAACTGCCGTTCTATTCCTGTCTCTTCTATCTAATAATTAAGACCTTAATGCATTTTCAATAATAATAGGACCCAGTTATTGGTGTTCTACTAATGATAAATTACTTAAATATATATTGTTTTCCTTACTCTTCAGACAATGAAACTGACAGTTAACTGAGTTTTAAAAAATGTCTTGACCAAAATCAAAAATCAGTAAACAGTAGGTGGGACTGCCAGGTTTAACTCTTGCTCATCAGGCTCAAAGGAAGCAGCCCTAGCCAACATGCATGCTTGTACAACATATGGACCATTGCTGAGAAAGATTTTTCAGACAGCCATTGTAGGTAAAATTATTCCCCCAAATGAACAATACCAAACTGTGGTATATATGGTACTGCTTTCCTTTTCCCATGCATAATCCAGGTGGTGGTCGACCCATAGGGGCTGCACTTGTTACTCCACAGAATGCCTACAAATTCTACAGAATAAATAGTAGAACAGCTCCATGAATTCTTGTGAATTTACACACCATGCCAAAGTTTCCAGCAACCTAACTCCACCAGTTTCTGTGTTAGTTGACATGGGGCAGAATATTTACACTGTTGATTTCTACAAGAGGTAATAAGAGCTGTGTACCAATAAAGGGTCATTTAGGTCATCTATTGGGCCACACTTAACTTTTTAAAACTTGTGGGCAAGATGCATTCTTAACAATCTTGAAATAAACTCAGCTGTATTTGATATATGGGGAAGCCACAGGAGGTGGTATATATTGGAGTGGCTACGGGCATTTGCTAGGGGTTGTTTTATTTTGCACATGCATGTAAAGCTTAGAGCAAATGCAGTTTGTATTCCAAAAATGACATACAGCTTTACAAGAATTTGGTCCTTAACATGAACTAAGGCATCTTTTGTGCTTCATATTTAGTATTTAGACAGAGAAGTTAATTTTGAAAAATGTAATGTAGTTTTTTGTTGTTTTTTTTTTTTTAATTTTGAGACAGAGTCTTGCTGTGTCGCCCAGGCTGGAGTGCAGTGGCATGATCCGGTTCACTGCGAGCTCCACCTCCTGGGTTCATACCTTTCGCCTGCCACCACGCCCGGCTAATTTTTTTGTATTTTGTTTACTAGAGATGGGGTTTCACTGTGTTAGCCAGGATGGTCTTGATCTCTTGACCTCATGATCCAACCACCTTGGTCTCCCAAAGTGCTGGGATTACAGTCGTGAGGTAATGTAGTCATTTCTAATAACTGTTTTGCTAAAATAGTTGTGATCTATACAGGAAGCACTCTCTTCTGAATTGTGTCAGGTATGTACTGTCTTCAGTTTTTACTTTCAGAGCATAGTTTCAATGGCTGTCTACACACACACACACATACACACTTACACATGCTCACACAATTCTCAGGGTAGATGGTTAAGAAATAAATACTAATGACTTGGCTCTTCTGCAGCAGAGCTTCTCTGCTAAACCTCTTGCGTCTAGTCCTTGGCTGTACCATACTTAGAATTCCTTCCCAGAGCAGTTCAATCTTCTTGATGTGGTGCTAGTTAGCGTAGCTTCGTGGTGAATATGTCCCACAAGTGACATGACTAAAATGAGACAGCCCAAATCCACAGTTATCAGCCACTAATAATCCTGTCAAGGCAAGCCTTTGCTTAGAACTTTGAAAATTGTACTTGATACATCAAGATGACTTTATAGAACTGTAGTAATTTTTTTCCAAGACAGTGAATAATACTCATGCGATATTCATATTTTGATATTTTGTTGTTGCATTTTAAGTGGCTGTGTTTATTTACATCAGAAAAATATCACATGATCTTTCTTATATGGATATACCATTGAAAGTGTTCCATCCCAAGTCATTCCTTTCCATGATTTTCTATCTCAGTTCCTTTTTTGGTTTACTTTATATTACTCACTCATCACAATTTGTATTTACTTTATTTCTTCATTTTATATAGTTCCATTGGATACAGAATATGTCTGTTTTATTTGCCATTGGATCAAACATAAATGACAATGTAAAAGCCCTCAATAACTATCTGTTTAATGAATGAGTGAATAAAGAAATGAATGGATGAAATAAAAGATAGGTACCAACAACTGAAGCAATCACCTCTTTGGCTCTGCAAATACTTTTTGAGAAGGCCAACAAGAGGCAGTCTTTCTAATATTTTAAAATATTTTTCCACAGACAACTGGGCTGCAAATGGTAGACTTTGGATGAAATCATTGGAGAACGGGAGGAAAGGAGTGTGACTAAGTATGGGAATTATGTTTGTTTCAATCTGCCCTAATAAGTTCAAATTTCATACTGAGGTGGGGACAGAATAGTCTTTATTTTAAAAAAGAAAAGAAAAGCAGTTTTGTCATCTTTAGGCTAGTCTCTAGAACAACGAAGGGCATTAGCAAAATCCTTGATCTGGAAGCCAGCCTTGAGGAGGTTCATTTTGTGAGTCTTGTCCTCTCATAGCAAAGATTTGGAGATTCCAAGCGGGCCTCAGTAGTCTGTGCAAGTGCTAATGTATGAATCAAAAAGGTGCCTGCTGACTATCACCTCCATGCTATTGACTTTAGAGTCAATATGCATAGAAAGCAAAAGGAAAGAAAGGTACTGGACAAATTAAACTGTAATAATATTCCTCAGGCCATTACCCAAAGTGAAAGGACTTAGAAACAAAGTCAAATATCACATGTTCTCATTTATAATTGGGAGCTAAACAATGGGAACATATGAGCATAGAGAGTGGAATAATAGACCCTGGAGACTCCAAAAGGTAGTAGGGTGACAGGGGACAGGGAGGTGTGGAGGGTAGGGGTAGGTGGTGAAGGCTGCAAAATCACCTATTGGGTACAATGTTCACTATCTGGGTATACTACAAGCCCAGAGTTCCCACTATGCTACATATGCATGTCAGATATCTGCACTTGTACCTCCTAAACATAAAAATTTTTTTAAATTAAAAAAGTAATAATCATTATCCTCAGGGCAAATGTGAGCTTGCTCACTGTGTTAAGTAAATGCTCATATTAAATTTGAAACACTTTGTGAAAAGGTGTTTAGCTTTGTATTTTTGCTTTTTTATATTTTTGCAAACAAGATTTAAACAGACAGGTATCCAATGATTTAAATTTACCAGTATATTACAGTATTATTTATGCTAAAAAATTAGACACAAATTGATTTTCTAAGAATCTGAAAATGGTTCAATGACTTGTGATACATCCTTATGATAGAATGTTACGAATATTTTGAAGAGGGAAGCCCATGTTCCCCAGTCCCCATGTTCTCACTGTTACTTTCCATCACTCTCACACTTGGTCTTGTAAGATAGCCCTTGCTCTTCTCACTACCTGTACTCCACAAGGTCAGAGGAGTAACTAAGCTTATTGGTACAAGTCTGATCTTCATTAGCTCACATTTTTCAGTAGTGTGGAATTCCTTTACCTCTCAGGTGGAGACACAGTTTCAGCCTCTATTTCATTCTCTCTCTTTTCCTTGGGTCATGCTCTTTGGAGAACTGAAAGAAAGTTAGTGAGATTCTTCCCTGGGTCTTTTCTGCATGTAAAAGCACACCTAACTCAGGATCCACGGATTGCCTGCTTGTTGTTCAGAATATATATCTTAAAAACCTGATAAGGCAATTTCTCTGTATATAATTCTTCATTTTTCAGATTGTAGTTATTTGTGGAACTCTGTTTTCCAAATAACTTAAGAAACTTTGTTGAGTTCCTCAAATGTCTAAATAGATATTAATTGAACTTGCATTAAATTTTTAGAAGAACATAGGTAGCATCATCTGTATAATTTAAATGACATCTATCCACAACCATAAGATGTTTTTCTATTTGTCTTTTATTAATGTTATAGTTTCCTCCAAGAAGATCTTATGCTTTCTAAATAAAGTTAATACTTACAATTTTTGCTGTGTTTGTACATGATTTTTATTAATTATTTTTCTAGTTGCTTATTGCCAGTGCTGTATAACTTTGTAGGTTAATTTTATTTCTGGCAGTATTTCTAAATGTTTTTATTAGTTCTTAAACGTTCTTGATTTTGTTTCATTTTCTAGATAGTCATATACCATGTATAAATAATCCATGACTTGTCTGCAACCTTAAAGAAAAGCAATATATAATTCACATTTTCTCCTATACCATACTGGAAGTGAGAAACCTATGATGTTTTATAAAAGCAACTCTATCTTCCAACAGTTTATCAGAAGCACTATATTTTGGGGAAAATAAGAATGGTAATATATGTCAGTCCACCTAACTCCTTGGTTTTGTTATTAATTGATTAAAAGTCAATGATCAAAAAGGAAAAAGAAGAGAAAAAAATAACTTGGTAGTAGAGAGAGCAGGCACATATTTCATGCAGAAGGAATTTTTCAAATATAAACTTAATCTGCTCCCTCTTTCCTATCATATCCTGTTCCAAAGCATACAGAAAGTGAGCTGCCATCCAAGAATTAGAGGTATCTCTTCCTCTCCTGGAAAGAAAGGGGGAAAGAGGTTGAAAGCATGACTTTCTTTATTGAATGAATGGATTCTGCCAAAGCACCCAGCCTGAAAGCAGAGAGACAATGCCTCACCACAAGAGGTCTTTTGGGACATGCGTGTGGAATTGTGAAATTTCTTTGTAGTGTGGCTAAGCAGCTGGGTCATTCTAAGGGGACCGGGGGAAAAGGGTAACACTGTGAGGTGAGCACAGTCCCATTCTAATCCCAAAGAAAAGTGCTTTAGTTCCTCTGTAACTATCCCTCCCCACCCTTCTATACCCCAGACAGGGGGTTCTTATCGTCTACACACACACACACACACACACACACACACACACACACACACACACATTCTTCAGAATACAGATAAAGCACTGTGAGCTTGATGTTTGCCCTGAGTCAAGAAATTAAAACAAGATACTGCTTTGAACATTGGTCTGTCACTACTGGTGTGGTTTTGCTTATTGTTTCTACAGAGACACTAGATTTCAACCATCTGCCTTGACCTTGAACCTTTTAAAATTACATCTATTTTCACAATTTTTGGTATTCCAGTCTTAGCTCTGTTCTACTGTGGCTATGGGTTCTGGTCTCTGCTGGCTGTCTTCTTGGCTGACGTTGTGCTTGATTTGGCTCCATGGATTCCTGCTAGCTTCTTACTCATCCAGTGGTTGAGGTCAAGGTTGAAGGACTCGCTACATCCACGTTTCTGCCATATTCTCTAACTATTCAATATGCTTTCTAACTTCCATGAATCAACCGACCTCGACATTGAGGGTAAGCATGAGAGTAGGGGGTAGTTTTCAAAATAGATTCATACTAAGTTAAAAATTTAACTATTATCTCTATTATGTCTATTCTAAAATGAAGATGAGACTGCTTTGGAGAGAGGAACTTTAATTAACCTCCCCCATCCCTCCAGAAAGATTCTTATCTCATGCATCTTTTTATAGTGCAAAGAGAAAGACTCAACTATTAACTGAATATGATCCTCAAGAATGCTACAGGTCAGTTTTGAAAGGTTTTTTTAAATGAAAAGAAATACAATAATCTCTTTAAGTGCTTTTCATTTTCCAGTTCAAATCTAATGATTTTTTTTGAAAAGTAGATATTTTACTTTAGAGTTGTACCAGTAGAAAATGAAGTAAGAAGAAGGGTAGTATTGGTCATGGAGAAAAAAATTAGTATAATTTACTTTACCTAGAAAGAGAGTATTTCTAAAGATAACAAATCAATCCATTTCAGACTGATCACAAAGAAGAACCCCCAATATACTTCATGCTTAATTCTTTAGGATCTAAGTTTCAATTATGTAAGAATCATATAGAAAGGTTATCTGATTAACAAGACAGAGAAAAAGAAACATTCCTGTTCACTATCTTCTTTCTTATCCACTTTCACAAATACTATATGATAGCTGATTCTTGCCAATATAATTCTACTTAATCATTTTTATGAGAATTAGGTGGCCAAACTTTTCATAAAACATCTACTAAATATTGGAAAAATACAGGCTTCATAGTCATATTTAATTTAGTAGTCTACAAAAGGATTATATGAAAACTGTATTTATACATGCAGAGCAAATGGAAGAAATGGGGATATATATTTTCCTAGTAGTCTGTGGTGGCATCTAATTTAACCTTGGGATACCTGGAATAAAATGCCTTGTGATGGGAAGAATCGAGAAATTAACTCCAATTACTCACTTCATTTAGAATATATAATATCTATTTCACTTAAAATTAAAGCACATATATATTTTTGGTTTTGTACTTAAAAAACACAAAAGAAAAAGCTGAACATATTAGGAATTAAGAAACCTATTTATTATTTTTTAGAGGAGTTGTTGGAAATCACTTACAAATTTGGATCATGATCTAGGTTGAGTAACATATTTCTACATCTAGATTACTGTTATCTGTGAATCTAATTTATGATAACCTTCCAGGTTACCTGTGGCTAAGAGATCTCTTTTGCTCAGTGGCATCTTGCTAACTGGCTGCCTTTTGGAGGCAGAAAGCTGAATTTGTTAATATGAATAACACACTGGGAGGCTATGAACAGTCAAGACAGGGTAACGAGCCTCAATCTAATTTTTATATTCCTGTCATCCTGGATAGATTCCCTAAGAGACAATAATGAAAAGTGCAGAGAAAAAATTCCTACCAGATGAGAACAGTAAATTGTGTTTTGACAGCCAGCTTTGGACTTCGTCTCTCCTCTTCTAAGTAATCATACAAAGAATGTGTGAGCTGAGGAGTATGAGGCGACATTTTTCTGAAACTGATAATGAACGTGGAGCCAAAACTGCAACCCAAGGTCACAGATAATGGAAAATACACTGTAGGCATTTTCATTGCCTTTATGTTTTTAATGATGTCCTCATTGTCTCTTACTGGGTTTGTGTTTTGTGTTCTTTTTACAGTTGCTTATGTTTCTTGCTCTTTGCCATTTGCTCTAAGGCTGCCACTAGCACTTCCATAAAATATCTTAGCGGCCCCCCACAGGGCTTTGGTAGTGCAGGGTCTGCTAATGTTTCCATGATGACCCTGGTCTTGAAGATCTTTATATCACAGTCATCTTAATTTGCATTAGACCACGGGGAACATGTCACGTAGGTCAGTCTTGGAAGCACTGTTTTTGGTTTGTGTGAAAAAATTTATAGCTTAAATTTCTCAGCAGTCGTGTAGCGCTAGAGCACTGAATCTAGTTACAGTAGCGTTTGCTGGAGTTTTAGCTGAGTAACTTTCCATAAAAGTTAATTGGAATTACCTGAATGGAGCCTCAGGCAATGCTTTGAAAATAGAGACTAACCTTGTAATTGCCTTGTTCTCCTTTCACCTTCTTCTCTTGCCTTATATAGTAGTACTATAGCTGATAAGCTAGAATGTCGTCTTACAGATGAAGACAGAATGACATAATAATTAAAAATAAACTATACCTTGGTTTAATAAAGGACTCCACTATAAATACAAGACAAAGCAGGTGTTTTGAAATGTCAGGGTGACCTAGAGCGGTGATAATAGAAAGATGCAAATGCCCATGGCACGAGCCCCTGGGAACAGACACCATCCCAGCATGGTGGTCTCTCACTTGACTGGGACTCAAAGGAAATTAGATACTACTTGAAAACATATTTGCAGTCCATTCTCTTTTTATAAAATATAATAGTTGTTTCAAAAGTTTTATTTAAATCCCAATTTAAAGAATCAAGAAAAGAGTAGAAAATACAAGGAAAAAGACCAGTAATACCCACATTTACACATTGTTTGAATTTGAAAACATATTTTAGTATTTAATTATTCTTTGAATCATCACAACAATATTGTGATTCACTAATAAAATACTTATTTTCAAGCTAAATAAGGAAATGATCTTCTGGCAGCATGAACATTGCATACAAAACTGGATTCAAATCCTGCCCTATCACTTTCTAGGTGAGGGTTTGGGGGAAGTTACTCAATTTCTATGAACTTTCAAATAAACAATGTAGTGTCACCTTTACAGGACAGGTATAGGGAGTGAATGAGATTTATGCATAACCTCATGCAATCCTAGCACATAGAAGGCAGGTAGAATGTACTAGCCCCTTGTTTTTTTTTTCCTTTATGAATATGAAGACTCACTTACCATCTCATAGATGGTTAATAGTGGAGATTAAATTAAAAAATGAGTGTTCTGACTTTTGGCCTGAATTTGTTACCTTTCATACCTTGTAGATTATAATTAAAGATAATTTGTCAAATATTCACACATAATTTTGCTTTAATTTACTCATTTGCTAATCAAATAAGAAAGTATGGTAGCCAAAGAATAATAATCTAGTACTAAGCATTATGGGAATAACAGAATAGAGAAGTTTCTTTCCTTCCAAATGAATTTAAGAAAATTTAAGGGAATCAGAAAAATTACTACTATCTGCCAAAAGTCATGGAAAATAATATGTAGCATCTGCCACAAAGTCCCACAGAAAACAAAAATCTAGGATGTGAAATGTGAAGTAAAGAGAGTCAAACTATGTAGATAATAACAAATTTGACCTTTCCTTCTTAATATCTAAGTCACTCTCTAGTGAGTTAGTGATTTGATCGTATTACCCATTTTATTCACAGAAATGCACCTCAGGATGTGTTCTAAAGAAACTACTTCAGAAAATCTTCAATTTATAGTATAGCCAGATGTCTTGGTTTGCCTGGGACAGTCTCTGTTTAGGTCTGTTATTCTGGTGTAATTTTTAATAGTTCCACCTTTTCACTCTCAAAGGTGTCTATATTTAACATGTATGATAAATTACATGGTCATTCTATTAATTAAGGACACACGCTCCTGTCATTAGAATATACAGGGTTCTGTCATAATTCTTAACCCAATACCAGGCATCATAGTTGCTTTGCCTATTGAGGTTCATTACTCCTTGTCACAATCCAACTTCTAGAGATTGTGAAATAGGAAGCGAGGCTGAGATTGAATATCAGGTCCGGTACAAAAGAATGCGTGGTTTATAGAAGCAGAAGGAAGAGTATCACTGTAGGATACATCCCCTACATCAAAATTAAAGCATTAAAAAGCATTAACATCTTAAAAGAGTTCCCAGTAAAGAAAGTTAAATAATAAAGAGCAGAGTATCTGAACAGAGCATTCAGATGATGGAAGTCAACCGCAAGTCGGACCCAGTTACATGTACTCAGAGGTTCAGGTTTGAAGTACACACGCAATTGTTGATAAAATTGTCAACATTGTAAATAGCCACATCATTTAGTCCTATGAACCATTTTGATTAAGGTTCTGGGAAAGCTTCCTGTTAGATTATGCCTGGCAAAATGTATCATGCATTTGGTTCAATGTAATTGGTTGTTTGTCTTAGTTTCTTGGAGTAAATAGATTAACTCCTGTATACTAGTTGCATTACTAGGTTGAACCATATGAAATTGTTGCTTTCCGACCATTTGGACTTAAAAAAAGTGGAATTCCATCTGGTTTAACTTAATATAACATTTAAAAGATAGGGTAAGGAAGAGAGGGGCTTAATTCAGCAGAGTAAATGATCTTGAAGCATTACTGAGTGTGAGAGGAGTAGAAGACAGGGAGAAGTCACTAAACAAATGCTTACTGAGCACCTATTTCTACATGCCAAGGAAGTGTGCTGAATGCTTGGGATCAGACTGGAGCTAAACGTACACACAGCCTCTTCTATCTATCATGGCACAGTCTATTGGGAACATAAATTAAGAATTCAGCCTCTAGATATTTGTCTTGTGTTTAAAGATGAATTCGGATGAAGCAGTTGCTCTTCCTCCTTTTCTCTTATGTTTAATACTTTCTTCCTCTTCTCTTTTCCAGCTTTTATTCAATTCCAAAATATTTTTGTACTAATTTCCACTCACATTTCTTGCTCTGTCTGAAAGTCTAAGCTCATATTGCTCTAATAAACTTATTTTTCTATGGCTTGTATTGGTTACCTGCTTTGAGATCTGTGCCTTCTTCTCCCCAAAGCACATAAGTTCTTTGAAAACAGAATATGGGAACTCTTAAATGTAATTAATGTGTCCTTGTACTCATTGTATTCCTGGCCTTAAATGTTGCTCAATAAATTCTCATTGACGCAAATGGTAACCAGTGCACATTGGTGATGGCATCTGGACTATTGTCTGAGCCTCAGCAAATCCAATAATATAGATAAATATAGATGTAACAATTACTATTCACCACTTAGAAATTAAATATAGTCACTACACATTATATTTGAAATCAATTAAAATAATTTGCCTTTCTCATGTGTGTGGCCTTAGTTTCTTCACATCAAAAAATTACTTTTTACTGCTTAAAATGAAAATAAAACAATTACCAATTTGACTCTTGGTGTTTGCCACTTTTTTATGCAATCACATGAGAAACACAAAATTTTATTAGATGGTATTAAATATAAGGAAACCTTTCCATAAAAAGCTATAGCCACTTTAAGAAACAATTTTTCTCTTGCTTCTTTTCCTGAGAAGAGACCTTGAATCCAGAACCTGAAGGTCACTCTTGGTTGTCCTAAGATGTCAGTGGAAATGAGGACAGCCAAGAAGCTGGACGGTCACCAAGAGATTTGCTAATGTACAATTTGTCTGGCTTCCTGCATTTTGCAATATTTTCATAACAATGTATCCACTTGAAGAACATAATAGATAATAACTAGCAATTTACCACATAAAACAAATAAAAACTGACCTATGTGTCTACATAGAGGAGGAGAGGAGAACTACACACACACACACACACACACACACACACACACGCACACACATTTCTTTGCATTTAGTTTAGAATTTGCCATAATACTGACAGATTCATTTATGCCTTTTTCTACCATAAATATACAGTACATATAATACATTATATATATATAATATATGCATAGTATATATGTTCAGTATGCTTATTTAGACAGCTTATTATTTAAACCAGTAATATTAATAAGTGCATATATTGTCCTCTAAATACAGTATTTCTAACAATGTTTTCAGAACATGCATTAAGTAATAATCTTTGAATATGTTAAATGTGCTTTATACAGAAATTCTCCAAAATAACTAGCGTGGGGCTACTCCTAAGCCT